>NC_045999.1:2087146-2254646 GCF_010909765.2 Amblyraja radiata | reverse complement strand
CCCATCAAGTCTACTCCGCTCTTATAGAAACTTACAAAATTCTTAAGGGGTTGGACAGGCTAGATGCAGGAAGATTGTTCCCGATGTTGGGGAAGTCCAGAACAAGGGGTCACACAGTTTAAGGATAAGGGGGAAGTCTTTTAGGACTGAGATGAGAAAAACATTTTTCACACAGAGAGTGGTGAATCTGTGGAATTCTCTGCCACAGAATGTAGTTGAGGCCACAGTTCATTGGCTATACTTAACAGGGAGTTAGATGTGGCCCTTGTGGCTAAAGGGATCAGGGGGTATGGAGAGAAGGCAGGTACAGGATACTGAAGAAGGGTTTCGGCCCGAAACGTTACCTGTTTCCTTCGCTCCATAGATGCTGCTGCACCCGCTGAGTTTCTCCAGCATCTTCGTCTACCTTCGATTTTCCAGCATCTGCAGTTCCTTCTTGAACACAGGATACTGAGTTGGATGATCAGCCATGATCATATTGAATGGCGGTGCAGGCTCGAAGGGCCGAATGGCCTACTCCTGCACCTATTTTCTATGTTTCTATGTTATTCAATCATGGCCTAACCCCTTATTCTTGCACTGTGACCTCAAAACACAGTGTTCTTAAACGAAATCCAATAACATTAAATAATAACATAACAGCCACCTTGGCGGGGGGTCATGTTCAGTGAGGAAGTGGTCAAGGTTGCTTTAGTAATGGGGCTGGTTGCTCTTACAGTAGGTGGCTGCTGTTCCAGTCTCTGTTGTTAATGCTTGCCTCTCCACTGCTCATCTGCCACCATTAGTCTCGGGGAAAAAATGGTTCTGCTCAATTTGAGTGGGAGACGGCTGTGAATCTGTGAACTGATCATTGTTACGCAGTAGGGACACAGCAGAGGGTGTCGCACGAAAAATACATGCCTAACACGAAGCCTAGTTGTGCATGACATGGCCAATAGAATCGCAACTCAGCTGTGAATTCCATGTCACAATCTAGATGGTTGAATGGTTTAAACCATCAGGTATCAATAACTGAGAGGGGTTTAAAATAAATAGTCAGGTTTGTGGATTTCGGGGAGAAGGTAAAATCGGGCCGTGCGGGGCTGGGGAACGATGAGGTTGGAAGCTTGGTCGAGCAGGGCGTGGGAGTTGATGAAGTCGGTGATGGTGTCACCAGGAGATGGTGGCCTGGTGCTCGTCAGTGGGGTCATGGTCCAGGGGTAGGTAGGAGGAGGTGTCCGAGAGTTGGCGCGTGGCCTCAGCTTTGTAGAGATCGGCGCGCCAGGCTACCACGGCACCTCTCTTGTCGGCGGGTTTGATAGCCCAATCTGGGTTGTTGCGGAGTGAATCGATGGCAGTACGCTCAGGGGGGGAGAGATTGGAGTGAGACGGGGGGAGTGGAGAAGTTGAGGCGGTTGATGTCACGACGGCAATTTTGGATGAAGAGTTCTAAAGCCGGAAGATGGCCATGAGGGGGGTTAGAAGAAGGGTTTCGGCCCGAAACGTTGCCTATTTCCTTCGCTCCATAGATGCTGCTGCACCCGCTGAGTTTCTCCAGCATTTTTGTCTACCGTCAATAACTACTGGACTATTACATTTTCCACTTTTCAGATTTGGTTATTTTCCGATATTACTCCCATTATTAAAGGGCCTGTCCCATTTAGGCAACTGCCAGGGACTAGTTTTAATGGAATTCACCTACGACAACACCTACTCCAACCTACGACAGCATAAATTGTCGCCACTGTCTCCGAAAACGTTTCAACATGTTGAACATTTGTGGCAGTCGTCTGCCCAAAAAATCACCTAAGTGGGGCAGGCCCATTACGGAACAGGGATAAAACCAGGGCCGGATTTACGTATGTACGCTTCATAGGCTTAAGCTTAGGGCCTCGAGATCTAGGGGGAGTCTCGGCCTTGCTCCGCCATCATAGAATGTAGTCTGGAGAGAAGGAAACGTCACCCATTCCTTCTCTCCAGAGATGCTGCCTGTCCCGCTGAGTTACTCCACCATTCTGTGTCGACCTTCGGTTTAAACCAGCATCCTACACCCTAACCCTCCTTCCAAGCCTCCCCCTCCTCTGCTCCAATCAGTCTGAAGAAGGGTCCCAGCCCGAAACGTCTTCAGTTCATTCCCTCCTCAGTGGCTGCCTGAGCCTCCGAGTTCCTCCAGCACTTTCTGGAGTATTGACCATTATGTCCGAATATCAACACCTTTTCCCATCTAAATACTCGTCCAAAGACCTTTGATGCATTGCAATTAAATCTGCTTCCACCACCTCCACTAGCAGTTCGATCCAGATCTGAATCACCATCATAGCAAAAGGATTTGAGTATAAGAGCAGGGAGGTTCTACTGCAGTTGTACAGGGTCTTGGTGAGACCACACCTGGAGTATTGCGTACAGTTTTGGTCTCCTAATCTGAGGAAAGACATTCTTGCTATAGAGGGAGTACAGAGAAGGTTCACCAGTCTGATTACTGGGATGGCAGGACTTTCATATGAAGAAAGACTGGATAGACTCGGCTTGTACACGCTAGAATTTAGAAGATTGAGGGGGGATCTTATAGAAACTTACAAAATTCTTAAGGGGCTGGACAGGCTAGATGCAGGAAGATTATTCCCAATGTTGGGGAAGTCCAGAACTAGGGGTCACAGTTTAAGGATAAGAGGGAAGTCTTTTAGGACCGAGATGAGAAAATCATTTTTTACACAGAGAGTGGTGAATCTGTGGAATTCTCTGCCACAGAAGGTAGTTGAGGCCAGTTCATTGGCTATATTTAAGAGGGAGTTAGATGTGGCCCTTGTGGCTAAAGGGATCAGGGGGTATGGAGAGAAGGCAGGGATGGGATACTGAGTTGGATGAGCCATGATCATGTTGAATGGCAGTGCAGGCTCGAAGGGCCGAATGGCCTACTCCTGCACCTATTTTTCTATGTTTCTATGAAAAGTCACCCATTCCTTCTCTCCAGAGATGCTGCCTGTCCCGCTGAGTTACTCCACCATTCTGTGTCTATCTTCACCTTGAACCTGTCCTTCAAGTCTTAGATACCCCTGGTAGCGGGATAAAAGATTCTATCTATCCTATCTATGCTTCTCGTAAGTTTATGAACCTCTGTTTTGAAAAATGAAATCCAAGGAATCTCTGCGGACTTATTTGGTGTTGGTACAATGTTTGTAAATCAAAAGGAAAAACTAGAACAAAGTAGTTATTCCCAAATGTTCTAATATTACATCTTACCCCTTGGAATACTCACAACTCATAGTCAGAGTCTGAAGAAGGGTCTCGACCCGAAACGTCACCTAATCCTTCTCTCCAGAGATACTGCCTGACCCGCTGAGTTACTCCAGCACTTTGTGGATAGTCTTCACTTACAGCTCATATATCCTGTAACAGGATGATCAGTGTAAGACAACAATGCAGATTTAAAAAATACCTTGATCGATTTGTTAGCTGAGGATTAATGCTACGCTCCAGAATTAGTAATGATGTGTTCAGCCAAGATCACTCAATATAAGTACATTGAAAATTCAATTGCGATACTTAGTGAATTGCACAAAACCCTTGAGAAGCAGAGAGGTTGTCAAAGGCAGATATGGAGGAACTTACTTGGGGTGGAAGATTGCAACCTTCAAGTGGTCCGCCCTGTTTCGACTAATGCAATCAACTCGACGTGCACAAACGGAAGATCAAATAGAACAACGTTAGGCTGTGCATGCCACACGAAAGAAGAAAAAGAAGAGGAACTTACTTAAAGAGGCACAGCGGTAGAGTTGCTGCCTCACAGCGCCAGGGACCTGGGTTCGATCCCGACTACGGGTGCTGTCTGTGAGGAGTTTGCACGTTCCCCCCGTGACCTAAATGGGTTTTCTCCGAGATCTTCGGTTTCCTCCCACACTCCAAAGACGAACAAGTTTGTAAGTTCATTGGCTTGGTAATAAATGTAAAATTGTTGTGTAAATTGTCAGTATAATTGTAAATTGTCCCTAGTGTGTGTGTGTGTGTGTGTGGGATAGTGTTAATGTGCGGGGATCGCTGGTCGGCGCAGACTCGGTGGGCCGAAGGGCCTGTTTCCGTGCTGTATCTCTAAAAATAAAACCTAGAAAAAACTAAGAGTACATACCCAGATAATATAGCACATCAGTCTGAAGAAGGGTCTCCACCCGAAACGTCGCCTATTCCTTCTCTCCATAGATGCTGCCTCACCCACTGAGTTTCTCCAGCATTTTTGTCTACCTTCGATGTATCCAGCATCTGCAGTTCTTTCTTAAACACCTAGATAATATATGTATTCTTATCCATAATTAGTATAGATTATATAATTATTTTTTTTAATTTTAACTAATAGCTGCAATACTCATGCAAAGCAAAACCCCAAGTCCTTGGTGTTACAAAGACAGTCCATCGAGGTTAACTCTGAGGAAGGGTCTCGACCCGAAACGTCACCCATTCCTTCTGATGTCATTTTAATGTTTAACGTTTAATGTCATTTAATACTCCCGCATTCTTATCAAGACTCGTCCTGTACTGAGAAAGAAGAGTGATGCCTAGAATGGGCAGGCGGCAGAAATGCAATATGACAGATTTACACTCAATAGAAATAGGATATTTTGAAAGGCCATTACCTTCTTTCACTCACAGTGTATTAGCCCGACTCTGTCATGCCTTTCATTCTAATTACACAATAGACACAAGATAGACGGCTCAGTTCCCTCATTGAAGCATTGGGAGCCAATTTCTAATGAGGGAACTATTACACACACACACTCGCACTCACACGCACACACACACGCACGCACGCACACACTCACACGCACACACACACACACACACACGCACACACACTCGCACACACACACACACACACACGGCTCACGTCACAGCATCGCACACACCCACACTCGACACACACACACCGCACAACACACACGCGCCCGCAACACGCACACACACACACACACACAACACACACACCACACACACACACACACACAGATATACACACACACACGTCACACACACACTCGCACTCACGACACCACACACACACCAACACACACACCACACACACCCACACACCACACACACACACACACACACACACCCACACACACATATACACACACACACACACACTCGCACTCACACACACACACTCGCACTCACACACACACACACACACACTCGCACTCACACGCACACACACACTCGCACTCACACGCACACACACACACACTCTCACACTCACATGCACACACACACACACGCACACACACACGCACAGATACACACACACACACACACACACACTCGCACTCACATGCACACACACACACACACACACACACACACGCACAGATACACACACACACACACGCACACACGCGCACACACTCACACACACACACGCACTCTCTCACACACACACACACACTCTCTCACACACACACACACACACATGCACAAAGATACACGCGCACACACACACACACATACAAATACACACACACACACATGCACAGACACACGCAGACACACACACAGCCACACACATGCACACATATATATATATATATATGTATATTCATATACCTGTACATTCATATATATATATACACACAAACACATACATTCATGCATATGTGCATGTGTGTATGTGTGTGGGAAGGAACTGCAGATGCTGGTATGAACAGAAGATAGACTAGACACTAAAATCTGTAGTAAGCCGGCAGACCAGACAGCATCTCTGGTGAAAAGGAATGAGTGACGTTTCGGGTCGGGTCTGTAGAACGGTCTCGACCTGAAACGTCATCTATTCCTTCCCTCCAGAGATGCTGCCTGTCCCGCTGAGTCTGTATATATATGTATGTGTGTATATGTGAGTATGTGTATATATGTATACATACACACACTGAACTTTTTTCTCTCTCTGGTTTATTATATTGTTTACAGTGTACTATGTTTACATATTGTGTTGAGCTGCGCAAGTAAGAATGTCATTGTTCTATCTGGGACACATGATGATAAAACACTCTTAACTCTTGTGCTTATCCTTCAAGGATATAGCGTTAATTTATTTTGGATGCTCAGCGATCAGGAGAGATTAGAATCTGTAGTATTTGCCCTGCAGGCAACATCTTCTTTTAAAGATTCCCTGAGTTTGAGTTTGTGTTTGAGTTTGAGTCTGAAGAAGGGTCTCGACCCGAATCCTTCGCCCCAAAGATGCTGCCTCACCCGCTGAGTTTCTCTAGCATTTTTGTCTACCATGAGTTAAGGAAGTCTTCTGAGCCGCCAAATTGAAATCTGTTTTCAAATGAAAGCTTAAGGCTTTTTTATTACTTGGCTTTTTGTCGTGGACCAATGCAAAGCAGCAGAGACGATTTTCTGTTAACGGTGAGATGAGCGAAATACCTGAATAATGGCATCCCATAATGTGTGGGAGGCTCTTAATTTAATCAGAGTGCCCGCATGCTGAGATGGATATAATTCAAAGATGGAGCATTTAGACAAAATAAATTGTCGGGAAGAATATAGAAACATCATTACAAAGAGACATTGTTACGACTCCCGAATGCAAGTACTTCAGAGCCACGTAACACAAGTCAAAAACCAGGTTCAGGTTCAAAAAACAGTTTTAATTATTCCTTGGAACACAAAACTCAAACCTGATTTAAACAACCCAGTCAGGGATATGGATAAACCGACAAACAATTTAACAATGCTCCAGCCAGCCACACCATGGGCCGTCGAACCGGAGATTCCAAAACCTGCCCAAAGAGACACAACCCTGAAACCAAAATACACGAAAACTCTAAGGTCAGCCCTTATCCGTCCCAATTCAATATCTGATAACAAGGAATGGTGAAAATACACAAAGTTCTATGCCATGTGGTCAGGCTGCCTCGGCCCCCACCAACAATCTGCTCATCAGTCAGAGTCTACGACGAAGAGAGAGAATCCTGGGAAGCTCTGGTATTTATACTTCATATGAGTCACCCGTCACCTGACGCAGCTTGGCCAATCGGGTACAGGAGCCTTTAACCCCTCGATTCCAGACTCACAGCCACGAGGCCTGTACTTGGGATAGAAACAGAGAAAGGTAAGTACATAGCATTCACCAGGAGGGGGAAGCGCCTAACAGACATGATTTAGGGTCTTCCTTAACCAGTTCATTCTCCTGACGTGAAATAGAAACATAGAAACATAGAAAATAGGTGCAGGAGTAGGCCATTCGGCCCTTCGAGCCTGCACCGCCATTCAATGTGATCATGGCTGATCATCCAACTCAGTATCCCATCCCTGCCTTCTCTCCATACCCTCTGATCCCTTTAGCCACAAGGGCCACATCTAACTCCCTCTTAAATATAGCCAATGAACTGTGGCCTCAACTACCCTCTGTGGCAGAGAGTTCCAGAGATTCACCACTCTCTGTGTGAAAAATGTTTTTCTCATCTCGGTTTTAAAGGATTTCCCCTTTATCCTTAAACTGTGAAATGGGTTATGAAGGCAGGATCGTGGTGATAGGAGTGAAAATAATTATTTTGTAGGTTAGTCAGTGATGGTTTTTTCAATCATTTCTTTCCTCTATACAGATTTAAATTGTCGGGCAGGCCCTACGTACAGACAGCAGGGAAGCTATTGTGATGAGAGACTATCGTAAACACACAGCATCCATTTCACTCACGGATGGGTTTGCTGTTTAAGCAGAGAAAACTCCGTAATGTGGGTCAGGATAAGAAGTGATGGGGAAGTGAAGATCATTCTCTGGCAACTATTCACTGACACTTCAAGTGTGTGTGTGTGTGTGTGTGTGTGTGTGTGTGTGTGTGTGTGTGTGTGTGTGTGTGTGTGTGTGTGTGTGTGTGTGTGTGTGTGTGTGTGTGTGTGTGTGTGTGTGTGTGTGTGTACGTATGTGTGCATGTGCGTGTGTACGTATGTGTGCATGTGCGTGTGCCTGTGGCTGCGTGTGAGTATTTATGTGTGTGTGTGTGTATGTGAGTGTGTGTGTGTGTGCGCCTGTGTGGCTGTGTGTTTGTGCGTGTGTGTATGTGAGTGTGCGTGTGTGTGTTTGTGCATGTGCGCGTGTGAGCGTGCAAGTGTGTGCGTGTGTGTGTATGTGTATGTGTGTGCGTGTGCATGCTTGTGTGTGCGTGTGCGAGTGTGTGTGCGTGTGTGTGTGCGAGTGTGTGTGAGTGTGAGTGTGTGTGCGTGTGCGTGTGTTTAAGCCTGAGGTTGGGTGTGTTTCATTGCACCAAGCGCCTACTGTTAACCACACACACACACACACACACACACACACACACACACACACACACACACACACACACACACACACACACACACACACACACACACACACACACACACACACACACACACACACACACACACACACACAGTGATGATAAATGTGCAACCCAGTATCTGGTCCTGCTCCTATTCTCCACTTCATCTCAAACCAACAGCAAATAAATCAGAGATAGACACAGAGTGCTGGAGTAACTCAGCGAGTCAGGCCATATCTCTGAGGGAACAGGTTGTGTGATGCTTCGGGTCGGGACCCTTCTTCAGACCCTTCTTCAGACCAAAACATCATCCATCCCTTCTCTCCAGAGCCGCTGCCTGCCCCGCTGAGTTACTGCAGCGTGTTAGTGTCTATCTTTGGTATAAACCAGCATCTGCAGTTCTTTGCTTCTGCAGAATAAATCCGGCCAGAGATCCCTCACACTCCACAGTTGAATCAGCGCTCAAGCAGCTCAGACTAGTTGTAGGATTGGAGGGGTCACGCATTAGATGGGCATACTCAACCCACAGAGCCCATGGTGGCGCAGCGGTAGAGTTGCTGCCTCACAGCGCCAGGCACCCGCCTTCCATCCTAACCACGGGTGCTGTCTGTACGGAGTTTGCACGTTCTCCCCGTGACCTGCGTGGGTTTTCTCCGGGTGCTCCGGCTTCCTCCCACACTCCAGAGACGTGCAGGTTTGTCGGTCAATTGGCTTTGATAAAATTGTAAAATGTCCCCAGTGTGTGTAGGATAGTGTTAACGTGCGGGGATCGCTGGTCGATGCGGACTAAGCTGTGATTTTGTAGTGATGTTAATCACGACAGCCCATTTGCACAAAGCTAGTTCCCTTAAACACCCAAGTTACAAACACTAGAACATCCATTTATTGGTGATGACAGATAGATATGAATCAGAGCAGCAGCGGTTCATTCGGCGAGGTAGATTAAATACTTTATTGCAGAATGCATTATGGAATTATTTATAGCAGAGTGTGGAAGCAGATGATAATTTAATCCACTAATTTAATCTGCTTCGTGGACATCAAGACCGTTCAAGCAGGCATTTTCTCAGAAGACCAAGTCCCTTTTATTTATCTACTACTATAATGTTTAATTTGTACTCATAACATGCACAAATTGCCTGGTGTTCCTTTTCCAGTGTTTTCGATGCAGGATGCTAAGATTTGATGGAGAGCTCGGTGTTGTCACACTGTGAAAAACTCAATTATGGTTTGTTGTTCCTGGCAGTTTGGGCAAGCGTTCCGTTTTAATTAGAAATCTCCCGACTTAAGACTTCAGAGTGAAATCGAAACTTTCTTATCTTGTTTGTGAGTTTCATTCTGCAATGGACAGGACAGTTTCTTCAGCAACGGCTGGTGTGAATTTCTAATTCTGTAGCCAATTCAGTCTCCCTGCGACCTTCAGGTAGAAGGTACAGGAGCCTGAAGATTGCAACAACCAGGTTCAGGAATAGCTACTTCCCCACAGCCATCAGGCTATTAAACCTGGCTCGGACAAAACTCTGATTATTAATAACCCATTTTCTGTTATTTGCACTTTATCAGTTTATTAATTCGTGTGTATATATTTATATCATGGTATATGAACACACTGATCTGTTTTGTAGTAAATGCCTACTATGTTCTGTGTGCTGAAGCAAAGCAAGAATTTCATTGTCCTATACAAGGGACACATGACAATAAACTCACTTGAACTTGAACTTGAACTTGGGTCTCGACCGGAAACGTCACCCGTTCCTTCTCTCCGGAGATGCTGCCTGTCCCGCTGAGTTACTCCAGCATTTTGTGTCTATCTTCGATTCAATCATTTGGGCACCGTATCTGAGGAAGGATGTGCCGGTTCTGGAGAGGGTCCAGAGGAGGTTTACAAGAATGATCCCCCAGGAATGAGTGGGTTAACATATGATGAGCTTTTAAAAAGGAACTGCAGATGCTGGAAAATCGAAGGTAGGCAAAAGTGCTGGAGAAACTCAGCGGGTGCAGCAGCATCTATGGAGCGAAGGAAATAGGCAACGTTTCGGGCCGAAACCCGAAGGAAATAGGCAACGTTTCGGGTCGAAACCGGAAGGAAATAGGCAACGTTTCGGGCCGAAACCCGAAGGAAATAGGCAACGTTTCGGGTCGAAACCCGAAGGGTTTCGGGACGAAACGTTGCCTATTTCCTTCGCTCCATAGATGCTGCTGCACCCGCTGAGTTTCTCCAGCATTTTTGTCTACCATATGATGAGCTTTGACGGCACTGGGCCTGTACTCGTGGAGTTTAGAAGGATGAGGGGTGATCTCATTGAAACTTACCGAATAGTGAAAGGTTTGGATAGAGTGGATGTGGAGAGGATGTTTCCACTAGTGGGAGAGTCTAGGACTAGAGGTCACAGCCTCAGAATTAAAGTATGTTCCTTTAGGAAGGAGATGAGGAGGAATTTCTTTAGTCAGAGGGTGGTGAATCTGTGGAATTCTTTGCCACAGACGGCTGTGGAGGCCACAAGTCAGTGGATATTTTTAAAGCAGAGATAGACAGATTCTTGATTAGTACGGGTGTCGGGGGTTATGGGGAGAAGGCAGGAGAATGCGGTTAGGAGGGAGGGATAGATCAGCCATGATTGAATGGTGTAGACATGGGCCGAATGGCCTAATTCTGCTCATATCACTTATGACCTTGTGAAATGACATGAATCAACGATAAAGACATGAATTTAAGTAGACCCTGTGATGTCATGAAAGGACACCTTTCACGAACGTTGGTGTGGAATCAGAGAATGAAAAAGGAAAGACATTCAAAACAAAAGGCCGAGGTTTTCAATTCTCAGTCTGATGGTGTCAAGAGAGAGCTAGACAGGGCTCGTAAAGATAGCGGAGTCAGGGGATATGGGGAGAAGGCAGGAACGGGGTACTGATTGGGGATGATCAGCCATGATCACATTGCATGGCGGTGCTGGCCCGAGGGGCCGAATGGCCTACTCCTGCACCTATTGTCTATTGTCATTCTGCATCTGGATCACGAAGACTGGATTGGAGCAAGAAGGACGGTACTAATCATACACAATAGACAATAGACAATAGGTGCAGGAGGAGGCCATTCGGCCCTACAATTCAGCACCGCCATTCAATGTGATCATGGCTGATCATCCCCAATCAGTACCCCGTTCTTGCCTTCTCCCCATATCCCCTGACTCCGCTATCTTTAAGAGCCCTATCTAGCTCTCTCTTGAAAGCATCCAGAGAACCGGCCTCCACCGCCCTCTGAGGCAGAGAATTCCACAGACTCACAACTCTCTGGGTGAAAAAATCTTTCCTCGTCTCCGTTCTAAATGGCTTACCCCTTATTCTTAAACTGTGTGTGTGGCCCCTGGTTCTAGGCTCCCCCAACATCGGGAACATGTTTCCTGCCTCTAGCGTGTCCAATCCCTTAATAATCTTATATGCTTCAATGAGATGCCCTCTCATCCTTCTAAATTCCTTTTAACTGCAGATGAAGGAAAAAACACCCCTGTTACCCCACTCTCATCCGCCACAGCCCCCCCCGGGGGGGGGGGGGGGACTGTGGCAGATGATAACTAGACGGAGGATGGGGGAGTTTCCTGAAGAAACAAGCTGACATTCTTCACAGTAGCTTAAGAAAACAAACAGAAACTAATTAGAAAGTACATTGAGTTGCTTAGGTTCCAATTAATTGTTCAAATTATCAAAATAACAATCCACTAGAAAGTGCACTTCATTAAAAACAGGCACAGGCTGTTTACAAAGTGTCGCTAATTGTAATAAGCAGGTTGAATTAGATAAGGACTGACTACATTGATATTTGTTATACAAAGGAAGCACAAACACACACGCACACACGCACGCACGCACGCACGCACACACACACACACACACACACACACACACACACACACACACACACACACACACACACACACACACACACACAATGTAGACACACACAAACACACACACACAATGTAGACAAACACACACACACACACACACACACACACACACACACACACACACACACGCGCACACAATGTAGACACACACACACACACACACACACAAAAAAACACACACAAACACGTACACACACACACAAACACACACACACACACACACACACAATGTAGACACACACACACACACACACGTACACACACACACACACACGTACACACACACACAAACACACACACACACACACACACAATGCAGACACACACACACACATTCTTAGACACACATAAACACACACACAATGTTGACACATACACACACACACACACAAACACACACACACACACACACAATGTAGACACACACACACACATTCTTAGACACACATAAACACACACACAATGTTGACACATACACACACACACACACAAACACACACACACACAAACACACACAAAATCCACACACACACATAAACCAACGCACACATATTTCCCCACACACACACACACACACGAATAAACACATAGAGTCACATGTACATGCCGATGCATTTATACACACGCATAACACACATACATACATAAATTCATGTGCTGGGCATATATATATTGTGAACACGTACACACATACGTGTAAGCACACACCGATGACTTGCCCATTTACACTAATTCTACATCAATCCCAATTATATTTTTCCCTGCCTTCTCATCAATTCCCAGTTTCTTCAACTCACTCACACACTGGAGCCAATTTAACAGTGAGAAATCCTACACCCCATTATCATCTTCCCCTCAGCCAACAATGTACCAATCTACATTTCCTAGAAAAAGGCGACGTTTCGGGTCGAGACCCTTTCAGGGTCTCGACCCGAAACGTCACCTTTTTCCTTCGCTCCATAGATGCTGCCTCACCCGCTGAGTTTCTCCAGCATTTTTGTCTACCTTCGATTTTCCAGCATCTGCAGTTCCTTCTTAAATACTCCTACTATTCCTTATCATTTGATCTGTCATTTTCACACCCTACCCTTCCATATCTCTAGACTCCCTCTCCCCTGACTCTCAGTCTGAAGAAGGGTCTCGACCCGAAACGTCACCCGTTCCTTCTCTCCAGAGAAGCTGCCCGTCCCGCTGAGTTTCTCCTGCATTTTGTGTCCGTCTCTGGTGTAAGCCAGCATCCGCAGGTCCCTCCTACACATAACTTTGGTGATGTTGACCAAGTTAAAATGCCCCATCCAATCCTCCCTCCGCAGATGCTACCTGGACTGCTGTGCATTGGCAGTGTTTTCTGAAGATAGACACAAAATGCAGGAAAATTGTTCCCGATGTTGGGGGAGTCCAGAACCAGGGGTCGCAGTTTAAGGATAAGGGGTAGGTCATTTAGGGCTGAGATGAGAAAAAACCTTTTCACCCAGAGAGTTGTGAATCTGCGGAATTCTCTGCCACAGAAGGCAGTGGAGGCCAATTCACTGGATGTTTTCGAGAGGGAGTTAGATTTAGCTCTTAGGGCTAAAGGAAGCAAGGGATATGAGGAGAAAGCAGGAAAGGGGTACTGATTTTGGATGATCAGCCACGATCATATTGAATGGTGGTGCTGGCTCGAAGGGCCAAATGGCCTACTCCTGCACCTATGTTTCTATATAACTCAGCGGGTCAGGCAGCATCCCGGGAGAAAAGGAATAGGTGACGTTTCGGGTCGAGACCCTTCTTCAGACCTGTTTATTAAGGGCTCGTGTCTTCTGCTTTGTTTCAGGATTCCTGTGTCCGCTCTTTGATAAAGACATTCCTGGCATTCCCTTAGAACCGCACCAACTCAGCCTCCAGTCTCAGGAGCATTGCGCTCAAGAGGAATTGCTGGTAATTTTAAAGCTAGCACGGAAGTGCACTTGTTATAACAGGGGGCCGGCTCAACTGATGTCCCAAGTCTACTATTAAATTCCTATCTCTCATCCCAGCGGGGACAAGTTAACTCTCTACATTGTTCTCGTGCTTATAAGAGCTCTTGCCACTTTGATCATCTTCTTGTTTTTTCAGGACCAGCCCATCTTCACAGTGTCTCTCAACACTTATTTTTGATTTTTCACATTTTCTTGTGTTGTGAGACCCAGTGCACAAAGCTACCAGAGGCACTCGCACTGTTGTGGCCAACTTTAGACGGATGCGGGGGTGGGGGGGGATCTCATTGAAACATTGCCAGATAATGAAAGGCTTAGATAAGAGTTGATGTGGAGAGGATTATTTCCACTCGTGATCCACTAGGACTATTGGGCACAGTTCCCTCCCCCCACCCCCCCCACCCCCCCCTCTATTTTGCTCTCTGAAGACTTGTAGTCGGCACGATGGTTGAGTTGCTGCCTTACAGCGCTTGCAGTACCAGGGACCCAGGTTCGATCCCGACTACGGGCGCTGTCTGTACGGAGTTTGCACGTTCTCCCCGTGACCTGCGTGGGTTTTCTCCGAGATCTTCGGTTTCCTCCCACACTCCAAAGACGTACAGGTTGTAGGTTAATTGGCTTGGTGTATGTGTAAATTGTCCCCTAGTGTGTGTAGGAATGTGTTAATGCGCGGGGATCGCTGGTCGGTCGGGACTCGGTGGGCCGAAGGGCCTGTTTCCGTGCTGTATCTTAATCGAAATCTAAAACCAAGAAGGGTTTCCGACATGAAACATCACATATGAGAGGAGTACAAAATCATGAGAGGAATAGATCGGGTAGATTCAATGAGTCTCTTGCCCAGAGTAGGTGAATCGAGACATAGGTTTAAGATGAAGGGGAAAAGATTCAATAGGAATCTGAGGAGTAACTCAAAGGGTGGTGGGTGTATGGAACGAGCTGCCAGAGGAGGTAGTTGAGACTGGGACTATCCTAACATTTAAGAAACAGTTAGACAGGTACATGGATAGGACAGGTTTTGAGGGATATGGACCAAATGTGTGGGACTAATGTAGATGGGACACGTTGGCCGGTGTGGGCAAGTTGGCCGAGGGGTCTTTCTCCACACTGTATCACTCTATGACTCCATTCCTTTCCTCCAGAGATGCTGCCTGACCCACTGAGTAATGCCCCTGTCCCACTTAGGAAACCTGAACGGAAACCTCTGGAGACTTTGCGCCCCACCCAAGGTTTTCGTGCGGTTCCCGGAGGTTTTTGTCAGTCTCCCTACCTGCTTCCACTACCTGCAACCTCCGGCAACCACCTGCAACCTCCGGGAACCGCATGGAAACCTTGGGTGGGGCGCAAAGTCTCCAGAGGTTTCCGTTCAGGTTTCCTTTAAAGTGGGACAGGGGCATTATTACTCCAGCATTTTGTATCTATCTGGGATGGCAGGTCTTTCATATGAAGAAAGACTGGATAGACTCGGCTTGTACTCGCTAGAATTTAGAAGATTGAGGGGGGATCTTATAGAAACCTACAACATTCTTAAGGGGTTGGACAGGCTAGATGCAGGAAGATTATTCCCGATGTTGGGGAAGTCCAGAACAAGGGGTCACACAGTTTAAGGATAAGAGGGAAGTCTTTTAGGACCGAGATGAGAAAAACATTTTTCACACCGAGAGTGGTGAATCTGTGGAATTCTCTGCCACAGAAGGTAGTTGAGGCCACAGTTCATTGGCTATATTTAAGAGGGAATTAGATGTGGCCCTTGTGGCTAAAGGGATCAGGGTGTATGGAGAGAAGGCAGGTACGGGATACTGA
The DNA here is from genome assembly GCF_010909765.2 of Amblyraja radiata. Lineage (NCBI taxonomy): Eukaryota > Metazoa > Chordata > Chondrichthyes > Rajiformes > Rajidae > Amblyraja > Amblyraja radiata. The sequence goes on along the minus strand of NC_045999.1, from coordinate 2,238,722 downwards.
GTTGGATGATCAGCCATGATCATATTGAATGGCGGTGCAGGCTCGAAGGGCCGATTGGCCTACTCCTGCACCTATTTTCTATGTTTCTATCTGAACTAAAGAGCCTGTCCCACTTGTCGTTTTTTTCGGCGACTGCCGACATCATTGACTAACGTATCAGGTCACCGAAAAATTCGCAACGTGGCGTGATGTCGTAATGGCGCGCGGTGTTTATTCAAGTGTCGCAATATTTTTTTTGTCGCCGCTGGATTTTGAAATGCTCAAAATCTTTTGCCGACCCTGATATGATGCTGGCAGTCGCTGAAAAAATCGGCGTGGGACAGGCCCTTTAAACTAAAAAAAGAACGCTGGATTGCCAGAGTTCTCACAGTTTTATTGAATACCATTGAAGCAGCAAGGCAGACAAATGTCCAGAGAGGTTTTGTTACACTCAGTCAATCTTCGCTATGGACTCGTGCAAAGTCGTGAGTAACTGCCGGCCCATCTTCTCCCTTCAGACAGTGTTCTGTAAGATATTGAAGTCTGAAGAAGGGTTTCGGCCCGAAACGCTGCCTATTTCCTTCGCTCCATAGATGCTGCTGCACCCGCTGAGTTTCTCCAGCATTTTTGTCTACCTTCGATTTTCCTGCATCTGCAGTTCCTTCTGACACAATGGTTAATAGAAACGTAGAAACATAGAAAATAGGTGCAGGAGTAGAGGCCATTCGGCCCCTCGAGCCTGCACCGCCATTCAATATGATCATGGCTGATCATCCAACTCAGTATCCCATCCCTGCCTTCTCTCCAGACCCCCTGATCCCTTTAGCCACAAGGGCCACATCTTACTCCCTCTTAAATATAGCCAATGAACTGTGGCCTCAACTACCTTCAGTGGCGGAGAATTCCACAGATTCACCACCCTCTGTGTAAAAAATGATTTTCTCATCTCGGTCCTAAAAGATTTCCCTCTTAATCTTAAACTGTGACCCCTAGTTCTGGACTTCCCCAACATCGGGAACAATCTTCCTGCATCTAGCCTGTCCAACCCCTTAAGAATTTTGTAAGTTTCTATAAGATCCCCCCTCAATCTTCTAAATTCTAGCATGTACAAGCCGAGGGTTTCGGCCCGAAACGTTGCCTATTTCCTTCGCTCCATAGATGCTGCTGCACCCGCTGAATTTCTCCAGCATTTCTGTGTACCTTCGATTTTCCAGCATCTGCAGTTCCTTCTTCGATGTTGAACCACCTGGTTTAATCTCCTTTCTCGGCATGCACATATGAATCGGGAGCTGGAGAAGGTCACTTAGGCCCGTGAGCTATTTCTGACATTTAATAATATCTTTGCAGATCAGACTGACAAATCTGTCGACCTTTAACCTTTCACCATCTATGATCCGCTCACCGCTGCCTTAAGAATATTCAGAACTTCCAGAATATTCCAGTGGTCGTGCTGGGTTTGCGGGGGTCTTACAATCTCTTCTGCTCTTATTAAGTACACTCTTATGTAGTTGAGGGCAGTTCATTGGCTATATTTAAGAGGTCGTTAGATGTGGCCCTTGTGGCTAAAGGGATCAGGGGGTATGGAGAGAAGGCAGGTACAGGATACTGAGTTGGATGATCAGCCATGATCATATTGAATGGCAGAGCAGGCTCGAAGGGCCGAATGGCCTACTCCTGCACCTATTTTCTATGTTTCTATGTTTTAGATTGGCACATGGATGTGCTTTGAATTGAGGAATATGGATCACGTGCAGATCAGTCTGAAGAAGGGTCTCGACCCGAAACGTCACCCATTCCTTCTCTCCAGAGATGCTACCTGTCCCGCTGAGTTATGCCCCTGTCCCACTTAGGAAACCTGAACGGAAACCTCTGGAGACTTTGCGCCCCACCCAAGGTTTCCGTGCAGTTCCCGTGCGGTTCCTGGAGGTTTATGTCAGTCTCCCTACCTGCTTCCACTACCTGCAACCTCCGGCAACCACCTGCAACCTCCGGGAACCGCACGGAAACCTTGGGTGGGGCGCAGAGGTCCCCAGAGGTTTCTGTTCAGGTTTCCTAAGTGGGACAGGGGCCTTACTCCAGCACTTTGTGTCTATCTTCAGTGTAAACCAGCATCTGCAGTTCCTTCCAACACATCTGGCCGGTGATATTTAGTGAATGAAGCAAGAATATTAGTTGTACCTCCATCTCGCGGTACTTGTGCCTTTGACAATAAAGTCAATATGAGTCGACTCCTGAACTTGTACCTTGTAATCTCAAGGTTACTCACTTCACTTTGCTTTGGGCCACTAGATGGCAATAAACTCTACTTAGTTTCACATGATGTAACTGCGGAGTTTCCTTGGATTATAGACACAAAAAGCTGGAGTAACTCAGCGGGACAGGCAGCATCTCTGGAGAGAAGGAATGCGTGACGTTTCGGGTCAAGACCCTTCTTCAGACTGAGCCTGTTGGGATGTCAGTTGTTACCTTCTCCCAGCTAACAATGATCTATTCCCCATTTTCCTTGATCTCCATCCCCTCTGCCCTGTTTTCACACCTTACACTTCCTTATCATAGAAACTAGAAACATAGAAAATAGGTGCAGGAGTAGGCCATTCGGCCCTTCGAGCCTGCACTGCCATTCGATATGATCATGGCTGATCATCCAACTCAGTATCCTGTACCTGCCTTCTCTCCATACCCCCTGATCCCTTTAGCCACAAGGGCCACATCTAACTCCGTCTTAAATATAGCCAATGAACTGTGGCCTCAACTACCTTCTGTGGCAGAGAATTCCACAGATTCACCACTCTCTGTGCAAAAAATGATTTTCTCATCTCGGTCCTAAAAGACTTCCCCCTTATCCATAAACTGTGTGACCCCTTGTTCTGGACTTCCCCAACATCGGGAACAATCTTCCTGCATCTAGCCTGTCCAACCCCTTAAGAATTTTGTAAGTTTCTATAAGATCCCCCCTCAATCTTCTGAATTCTAGCGAGTACAAGCCGAGTCTATCCAGTCTTTCTTCATATGAAAGTCCTTATCGTTTCGGGTGACGTTTCAGGTCGAGACCCTTCTTCAGACTGGTTAGGGATGAGGGAAACGAGAGATATAGACGGTGATGTGGAGGGGTAAAGAACAATGAATGAAAGTTTATTGTCACGTGTACCGAGGTACAGTGAAAAGCTTTTGTTGCGGGCTATCCAGTGAGCGGAAAGACAATGCATGATTACAATCGAGCCGTTTACAGTGTATTATAAGGGAATAACGTTTAGTGCAATTTAAAGCCAGCAAAGTCTGATCAAGGATAGTCCGAGAGTCACCAACGAGATAGATAGTAGTTCAGGACTGCTCTCTGGTTGTGGTAGGATGATTCAGTTGCCTGATAACAGCTGGGAAGAAACTGTCCCTGAATCTGGAGGTGTGCGTTTTCTACACTCTGTCCCATTTGGCAGGTTGAAGGGAAGTTGACCGGTGCTTGGCCAGCCCCCCATCAGTCTGAAGAAGGGTTTCAGCCCGAAACGTTGCCTATTTCCTTCGCTCCATAGATGCTGCTGCACCCGCTGAGTTTCTCCAGCATTTTTGTCTACCTTTGACAGGTACTTGATTAGGAACTGTGTCAACGGTTACGGGGAGAAGGCAGGGGAATGGGATAGAGACAACAGCTTGAATAGCTGCACAATTGTGGCACTTGATAATTCGCAATTTGCCTGCAAGTCTATTCTGCACATTTCTAAATGTTGAGTTGGCTTGGGTCCAGGTTTAATTTAATACCCAAGCAGATATCTATTCTAATGTTTGGAAATAGGAGCAGGAATAGATTACATTCCCCTTCAAGGGAAATAGCATCAGTACAGCAAAGCTGTGGGATAGTTACATGAAAATAGACAGACACAAAAAGCTGGAGTAACTCAGCGGGACAGGCAGCATCTCTGGAGAGAAGGAATGGGTGACGTTTCGGGTCGAGACCCTTCTTCAGACAGGGATTTTTTTCCCCTTTAATGTTTAAATCCGGCAGCCTTACTCTGCACAAAGAGTTTCAGATCTTTGTTGTGGCTTTGAAGGTTTCAGGGGTTACGGGGAGAAGGCAGGAGAATGGGGCTAGGAGGGAGAGATAGATCAGCCATGATTGAATGGCGGAGTAGACTCGATGGGCCGAATGGCCTAATTCTGCTCCAATCACCTTATGGGCCAAATGTAGATTGGAGCTGTTGATACACAAGGTCTTTATTCAGTATGTGTAGGAAGGAACTGCAGATGCTGGTTTAAATCAAAGATAGGCAGAAAATGCCGGAGTAACTCAGCGGGATGGGCAGCATCTCTGGAACACCCATTCCTTCTCTCCAGAGATGCTGCCTGTCCCACTGAGTGACTCCAGTACTACGTGTCTATCTTTTGTCTTTATTCAGTACATTAGTGGTAGAGGTTCTCGCTTCAGGTTATTCCATGCGCCCCAACTTCTATCTTTCAGTCTGAAGAAGGGTTCCAACCCAAAACATCTCCTATCCCTCTTCTTCATAGATGCTGCCTGACCCGCTGTTATTCCAGCATTCTGTGCAGTTCTTTCTTACACTAAATGCCACAGCTCTCCGTGACTCCCGAGCTTCCCTCAGTGTTATTTTTAATGCTGTCTGTGCCATAACAACGATTGAAAATTTGGACTTGAGCCTGATTAATGGACCTTGAAATCTTATGTGTATTATTGTTAATTGATTGTAAGGGTCACTGATTTGTAATGATTGAATGTTCTACATTTATTTTCCTTATCGAGAATTATTATTCTGGACCTGCTGGCATTTAGTTTTGAAAATGCAGTGGTTGTAACATCTAAAACCAAGACATTAGTAGGTCGCCACAGTGAATGAGTGGGTTAACATACGATGAGCGTTTGTCAGCACTGGGCCTGTACTTGCTGGAGTTTAGAAGGATGAGGGGGACCTCATTGAAACATTCAGAATAGTGAAAGGCTTGGATAGTGTGGATGTGGAGAGGATGTTTCCACTAGTGGGTGAGTCTAGGACTAGAGGTCACAGCCTCAGAGTTAAAGGACGTTCTTTTAGGAAGGAGATGAGGAGGAATTTCTTCAGTCAGAGGGTGGTGAATCTGTGGAATTCTCTGCCTCAGACGGCAGTGGAGGCCAAATCAGTGGATATTTTTAAGGCGAAGATTGATAGATTCTTGATTAGTACGGGTGTCAGAGGTTATGGGGAGAAGGCAGGAGAATGGGGTTAGGAGGGAGAGACAGATCAGCCTTCATTGAATGCCGGAGTAGAGTTATTTTTGAATTAAGTCAAAATTAATTAAATCAAATTTGAATTAATTTGAATGATACTCACCAGTTTTGAAGTTGGCACCATTGCCGATCCTTAATCAGCTACAATACGAAATGGAGATCAATACAATTATGGCATTTTTTTCAATTTCAAAAAATATATATTCTGATGAAAAAATACATATAAGGCTAAAAAAATGTACAAATATTCTTCATATGTTCTCTATATATTCAATAATGTTACACCCAGTTCACACCTGCCCTTGGTTAAAGTATCCTTGCCATTCATTTGCCCCTCGTGGTTCATAGTTTTGTTTTGTTTACAGATACCCTTTGGCCCATCTAGTCCACCCCTACCAATGATGACCCTTTCATGCTAGTTCTATCTTATCCCAGTTTCGCATCCTAGGGGCAATTGACAGAAGTCACAAGGAGAACACAAAGAGAATGGAGCGGCTGGGCTTGTACACTCTGGAGTTTAGAAGGATGAGAGGGCATCTCATTGAAACATATAAGATTGTTAAGGGTTTGGACACGCTAGAGGCAGGAAACATGTTCCCGATGTTTGGGGAGTCCAGAACCAGGGGCCACACACAGTTTAAGAATAAGGGGTAAGCCATTTTGAACGGAGACGAAGAAACACTTTTTCTCACAGAGAGTGGTGAGTCTGTGGAATTCTCTGCCTCAGAGGGCGGTGGAGGCAGGTTCTCTGGATGCTTTCAAGAGAGAGCTAGATAGGGCTCTTAAAGATAGCAGAGTCAGGGGATATGGGGAGAAGGCAGGAACGGGGCACTGATTGGGGATGATCAGCCATGATCACATTGAATGGCGGTGCTGTCTCGAAGGGCCGAATGGCCTACTCCTGCACCTATTGTCTATTGTCTAACATACAAACTCCAATCAGACAGCACCCGTAATCAGGATTGAACTCTGTTCTCTGGCGCTGTGAGGCAGCAACTCTACCGCTGCGCCACTGTATGGCCATAATGCCTGAAGGCTACCCCTTGCCCATGTTTGGGGGGTGTCCCCATCTGACTCAGCCCCTCAATGTCCTGCAGCGGAAGGACCCGAGACTGTGGTCCTCCCCCACAGAGCCTTGGCGTTGGCTGCACCGAACTTCTGTGCGTCTCCCAGCACTTACTCCTGCGGTCTGCAGCGGGCCAGTCGGCAACAGTCCCTCATGGACATCTCACTCCTGCTGGGAGCAGGATATGGGTCAGGTGCGGGCAACTGGAACCAGCTTCATTCGGCAACTTGGACAGCGTGGATGAGTTGGGTTGGCGGGCCTGTTTCCATCTCTAAACATAACCCTGGACGCAATGAAGGAAGGAATTTGTGCAGCTGGAAAAAATACAGATGCATGAGGCATTTCGCTTGGTCAGCTTACACCCCAGCGGTATGAATATTGACTTATCTAACTTCAAGTAACCCCTGCTTTCTCTCTCCATCCCTCCCCTATCCTGGTTCTCCGACCAGTCTGTCCCTCCTCTTGATTAAATTTTACATTGTACGCCTCGTTGTCACCTTCCCCGAGCTAACATTGATCCAGTCTACATCTTCCATGACCTTCATCTCCTATTTTCTCTAATTTTCACACCTTACCCTTCCATATCTCTTGTTTCCCATCCCCCCCCCCCCCCCCCCCCCCCCCCGACTCTCAGTCTGAAAAAGGGTCTCGACCTGAAACGTCACCCATTCCCTTCCCTTCAGAGATGCTGCCTGACCCGCTGAGTTACTCCAGCATTTTATGCCTATCTTCGCTGTAAGCCAGCATCTGCAGTTCCTTCCTACACAATGGGTGAACTTTGTGAGATTGTATTTCTGCCCATCACACCCCATCCTTAAATTTACAGAACAGGGGCGGCAAGGTGGCGCAGCGGTAGAATCATTGCCTTGTAGCACTTACAGCGCCAGAGACCCGGGTTCGATCCCAACTACGGGTGCTGGCTCTACGGAGTTTGTACGTTCTCCCCGTGACCGCATGGGTTTTCTCTGGGATCTTCACACTCCAAAGACGTACAAGTTTGTAGGTCAATTGGCTTGGTGCAAGTGTCAATTGTCCCTAGTGTGTGTGGGAGAATGTGAGAGTGTGCGGAGATCGCCGGTCGACACGGTGGGCCGAAGGGCCTGTTTCCATGCTGTATCTGTAAAGGAAACTATGGGATATAATAGTAAGATTAAACGAGAACTTACCAGTTTGAGGTTTGATCTGTATTTTATGGGGAGTTACGATGAGGGATTACGTGAAGAACCCGTTCAGTGCGCAGGCGCGGCATACTTCCAAGCAGCGGTGTGGAATCACAGATAGACACAGTTATTTGAAGTAAACATAGTAAAGATAAGGAGACATCAATTTATTAGTTTGATCCATATAATGAGGGTGGGAGCGGAGGGCACGTAATCCCTCATCGTAACTCCTCATAAAATACAGATCAAACCTCAAACTGGTACGTTCTCGTTTAATCTTACTATTTTACTTCGGAGTCACGTGAGTGACTACGTGAAGATTTCAAAGCTCTGTGATTTCAAACCGTGTAACAATTTCATTTCACTCACTGCCGAAGTTCTTGAGGGAGGAAGTGTTATCGTAATGAACCAATGAGTCTATTTGTAGAAAAACACAATGGTATTTTTTAAACAATAACAACAAAGAATTAAGTGGCTCCCCTCGGCTTAAATTAAATATTTGCAGTTCGTAAATCTTTACTGCAAATAAACCAGGTTTTGCCAACGGCTTATTATAAAATTTCTGAACGGTCTTTTCCCTTCCCACCATCCTGCTGTAGCCAGGATGTGGTCTATAGGCATGTCCATTCTTTAGCCGTCGACATGGATGCTGCCCTGGTGGAATAAAATTTGTACATGTTAGTGTTTATCCCAGCAGTTTCTAGCACCTGCTTGAGCCATCTCGCAATGGTTTGGCTCGTACCCCACCATAAGGTTTTTGTGACTGACCCACATCTCCCTCGAATATTCTGGTTGTGTCTATGTAGGATAGTAGGTGGGTCATGGCACATAACCGTGGTTCTGGTGGGTAAGCCACGACTGGATTAGGTGTTCCTGGTCTGCTCTGTTTGACCAGTCGCTGGATAACGACAGTTCTGGTCTGGAGCTGTGATCATGTTGTCCAGTCGCAATAGGTGTAGTGACTGGACCCTCTGAGCGGATACAAGTGCCATCAACATGAGCGTCTTTAGTGTAGCTTGCTCGAGGCCGAGGGATCTGGCTGGTGGCCATTCCCTGAGATATGTCAGGACCACACTGATATCCCAAATATGGGTATACCTGGGCTTAGGGCTTGATATTGTAAATGCCCTTTATCAGTTTTACCACCAGTGGATGGGATCCCATCGCCTGTTGTCCTGCCGCTGGTTTGAGATAAGCAGAAAGAGCACTCTGCGCTGTGTTGATGGCACTGTAGCTGATCCCTACATCGTGGTGTAGATAGGCCAGGAACTCCAGTATGTTGGTGGCTGTAGCTGTTGCGTATGTTGTCCATGTTTCCTGGCAGTACTTCTCCCTTTTTTGATGCTGGTTAAGTACTGCCTCTTGGTGGATGTTCGAAGGGATGCCGACATGGTGGTGATGGTTTGTTTGGACAATCCCAGTTCCAGGTAAGGTCTGTTCAAACTTGCAACCCAGGCGTTTAATTTTCTCATGGCATGGGTGTTTAGCTTACCTGGTAGGTAAGTAGCTGATAGCCAAATATGTCTTTCGACACACCATTGCCAAATCATGTTGACCAATTTGTCGCATGATAATGATTTTATGCCACCCATATGGTTAATATAAGCCATCACCGTAGTATTTATCAATTTGTAACCGAACATGCAAGTGCTGCATATTAGATAAATATGCTTTTAAACCATAAAAGGCGCCCAACATCTCTAGATAGTTAATGCCCAGTGTAAGTAGTAATGATGACTCTAGTTTAGTCCATCTACCACTTGTGCTGGATATGGAGTTAGTCGCTCCCCAGCCTTGAGCACTGGCATCTGTTTGAATAACTAAAGTAGGGTTAGTGATAAAGATAGGGCTGAAACTATGCCAAACGTTTTCTGCCCACCCCTGTAGCTCTGATATTGCTTCAGTGGGTAAGTTCATGACACGATCATAGTGACCTGTATGTCGTTTTATTGCCTGTACCTTTGCTCTCTGTAAATTTTTTGATAGTGCAAACGTCCGAATTGTGTAGCCGAAAATGCTGCTACCATTTCCCCAATTACTCTTGCTATTTGTCGAATAGTTGGTCGCTCGTTGACCATTAAATTGTTGCATGATTGTGCTAATTCAACCATTTTTGCCTTTGGCAAGGTAACAGTCATATGGACTGAGTTAATTGTGAAGCCCAGGTAGTCCATGATAGTGGATGGTTTCAACTTAGATTTATCTGGATGTAGGACGAACCCCAGAGTTTCGAGGAGCTGTTTTGTAGCTGATACTGCTGCCACAGCCAATTCCATCGTTTTCCCTACTATCAGAATATCCTCCAGATATGCATGACAATATGTTTTTGTTTTCTTAGTATTGCCATGGCTGGGTTCAATATTTTGGTGAATAATCTTGGGCTGAAGTTCGCCCATAGGGCAATGCTTTGTACCATCCAGATAAATTTTAGGTATCTGCGATGATCCTTGTATATGGGTACTAGATAGTAAGCATCTTTAAGATAAATGCTTGCCATGAAGTGTCCTTTGGAATTCAGTTGTTTGGCAGTAACATATGTCTCCATTTTGAAATGTATATACTTAACAAATTTATTTAGTGATGTTAAGTCAATGATGATGCGACAGACACCATCTTTTTTGGTTTTAGTGAATATATTCGATACATAGAAACATAGAAACATAGAAATTAGGTGCAGGAGTAGGCCATTCGGCCCTTCGAGCCTGCACCGCCATTCAATATGATCATGGCTGATCATCCAACTCAGTATCCCGTACCTGCCTTCTCTCCATACCCTCTGATCCCCTTAGCCACAAGGGCCACATCTAACTCCCTCTTAAATATAGCCAATGAACTGGCCTCGACTACCCTCTGTGGCAGGGAGTTCCAGAGATTCACCACTCTCTGTGTGAAAAAAGTTCTTCTCATCTCGGTTTTAAAGGATTTCCCCCTTATCCTTAAGCTGTGACCCCTTGTCCTGGACTTCCCCAACCTCGGGAGCAATCTTCCTGCATCTAGCCTGTCCAACCCCTTAAGAATTTTGTAAGTTTCTATAAGATCCCCTCTCAATCTCCTAAATTCTAGAGAGTATAAACCAAGTCTATCCAGTCTTTCTTCATAAGACAGTCCTGACATCCCAGGAATCAGTCTGGTGAACCTTCTCTGCACTCCCTCTATGGCAATAATGTCCTTCCTCAGATTTGGAGACCAAAACTGTACGCAATACTCCAGGTGTGGTCTCACCAAGACCCTGTACAACTGCAGTAGAACCTCCCTGCTCCTATACTCAAATCCTTTTGCTATGAAAGCTAACATACCATTCGCTTTCTTCACTGCCTGCTGCACCTGCATGCCCACTTTCAATGACTGGTGTACCATGACACCCAGGTCTCGCTGCATCTCCCCTTTTCCTAGTCGGCCACCATTTAGATAATAGTCTGCTTTCCCGTTTTTGCCACCAAAATGGATAACCTCACATTTATCCACATTATACTGCATCTGCCAAACATTTGCCCACTCACCCAGCCTATCCAAGTCACCTTGCAGTCTCCTAGCATCCTCCTCACAACTAACACTGCCCCCCAGCTTAGTGTCATCCGCAAACTTGGAGATATTGCCTTCAATTCCCTCATCCAGATCATTAATATATATTGTAAATAGCTGGGGTCCCAGCACTGAGCCTTGCGGTACCCCACTAGTCACTGCCTGCCATTGTGAAAAGGACCCGTTTACTCCTACTCTTTGCTTCCTGTTTGCCAGCCAGTTCTCTATCCACATCAATACTGAACCCCCAATGCCGTGTGCTTTAAGTTTGTAAACTAATCTCTTATGTGGGACCTTGTCGAAAGCCTTCTGGAAGTCCAGATACACCACATCCACTGGTTCTCCCCTATCCACGCTACTAGTTACATCCTCGAAAAATTCTATAAGATTCGTCAGACCATGATTTACCTTTTGTAAATCCATGCTGACTTTGTCCAATGATTTCACCACTATCCAAATGTGCTGCTATCCCATCTTTAATAACTGACTCTAGCAGTTTCCCCACTACCGATGTTAGACTAACTGGTCTGTAATTCCCCGTTTTCTCTCTCCCTCCCTTCTTAAAAAGTGGGGTTACATTTGCTACCCGCCAATCCTCAGGAACTACTCCAGAATCTAAAGAGTTTTGAAAGATTATTACTAATGCATCCACTATTTCTGGAGCTACTTCCTTAAGTACTCTGGGATGCAGCCTATCTGGCCCTGGGGATTTATCGGCCTTTAATCCATTTAATTTACCCAACACCACTTCCCGGCTAACCTGGATTTCACTCAATTCCTCCAACTTCTTTGACCCGCGGTCCCCTGCTATTTCCGGCAGATTATTTATGTCTTCCTTAGTGAAGACGGAACCAAAGTAGTTATTCAATTGGTCCGCCATATCCTTGTTCCCCATGATCAACTCACCCGTTTCTGACTGCAAGGGACCTACATTTGTTTTAACTAATCTCTTTCTTTTCACATATCTATAAAAACTTTTGCAGTCAGTTTTTATGTTCCCTGCCAGTTTTCTTTCATAATCTATTTTTCCTTTCCTAATTAAGCCCTTTGTCCTTCTCTGCTGGTCTATGAATTTCTCCCAGTCCTCCGGTATGCTGCTTTTTCTGGCTAATTTGTACGCATCATCCTTCGCTTTGATACTATCCCTGATTTCCCTTGTTATCCACGGATGCACTACCTTCCCTGATTTATTCTTTTGCCAAACTGGGATGAACAATTTTTGTAGTTCATCCATGCAGTCTTTAAATGTCTTCCATTGCATATCCATACAAATATACAAATTCCAAAGGTTCATGTTTGGTCTTTTCGATGACCCCCTTTGTGATAAGTCTCACCAGTTCAGCTTGTCCCTCACGTTTCTCTTTGACGGAGGGAGAAATACCCTTTGGGGCCATTGTTGAACTGGCGGCGTTTTTTCTGACATGAATTGTATTTTATATCCTGTAATGTTGTTGAGTATATACTTGTCACTCGTGACCATACCCCATGCTTCTTTAAACAAGTGTAATCTCCCCCCTGTTAATAAAGCACCCTTATTCTCTATATGCTGGTAGGGACCAGACCCACCTACCTCCATGGTTATTGGCGATTCTGTTTCTTCATTTTCCTGAAGATTTTGTTCTGACGTGCTGGCGATGTTGGGGGGAGGCGCATTTTCCAGAGGGTCCGCTGCGGGCCCTGATCTGAAAGATCTTTGGGGATAATGTGCGGACCCCAAGCGTTCACCAGTCCCATATTGCGGACGTCGACTGGTGGATGCCGTGGGGTGCTGCCGCTTGGGTATCGGAGGTCTTGGTTTGCTCGTCCCGGGGCCTGCCCTCATTAGGCCGAAGGTTTTTGATGCTTCCTGCATCTCCTTCAGTTTTTTATTGAAATCTTTCCCAAATAGCAGCGCGTCCGTCTCCGCAGCTGGGGCTTTACACAAGCCAGCAAATTTGGGATTGAGGGCAGGTCTTATGTTTCCCTCCGGAGATTGTTGATCTCAAATTGTGTGGTACACATTAATGCCAGCACATCCTGCTGGCAGGTATCCATCTCCGTGGTCTCCACGGAACAAGCAAAGGCTGTGATGGCCGACGTCAGGAGCCTTAGGATCCACTGTAGCTTGAGTTCTTGGGTCTGGATGTGTGACCCACATGGCCCCAGATTTGGCTGTTGACACTTTTTACTTTGAGGGCCTCACCGTTTTCTGGTGCTGTGTGGTTTCAGCACCTCAGCGAGCACCTTTTCCAGTAATGTTTGATGCTGGCCGCCATTCTTGGTTCCAGCGGTGCTCCAGCCCGTGGGGTTGCTACAAGCGGTCCATCACACCCAACAGCTCTTCATGTTCCTGCACCCCTGGCATACTCCCGAATTCGTCCGCCTGCCCCTGTTCCAGACCAGCCCAGCCCTGGTCACCAATGCTAGCCTCCAGTAATGAGGGAGCAGAGGGCAGTGCATGAAGCACTGTGGAGGGGGTGCCTGACCTCCCTCCGCGAGAGCGCTCTTTCTGCGCATAGAAACATAGAAACATAGAAATTAGGTGCAGGAGTAGGCCATTCGGCCCTTCGAGCCTGCACCGCCATTCAATATGATCATGGCTGATCATCCAACTCAGTATCCCGTACCTGCCTTCTCTCCATACCCTCTGATCCCCTTAGCCACAAGGGCCACATCTAACTCCCTCTTAAAAATAACCAATGAACTGGCCTCGACTACCCTCTGTGGCAGGGAGTTCCAGAGATTCACCACTCTCTGTGTGAAAAAAGTTCTTCTCATCTCGGTTTTAAAGGATTTCCCCCTTATCCTTAAGCTGTGACCCCTTGTCCTGGACTTCCCCAACATCGGGAGCAATCTTCCTGCATCTAGCCTGTCCAACCCCTTAAGAATTTTGTAAGTTTCTATAAGATCCCCTCTCAATCTCCTAAATTCTAGAGAGTATAAACCAAGTCTATCCAGTCTTTCTTCATAAGACAGTCCTGACATCCCAGGAATCAGTCTGGTGAACCTTCTCTGCACTCCCTCTATGGCAATAATGTCCTTCCTCAGATTTGGAGACCAAAACTGTACGCAATACTCCAGGTGTGGTCTCACCAAGACCCTGTACAACTGCAGTAGAACCTCCCTGCTCCTATACTCAAATCCTTTTGCTATGAAAGCTAACATACCATTCGCTTTCTTCACTGCCTGCTGCACCTGCATGCCCACTTTCAATGACTGGTGTACCATGACACCCAGGTCTCGCTGCATCTCCCCTTTTCCTAGTCGGCCACCATTTAGATAATAGTCTGTTTTCCTGTTTTTGCCACCAAAATGGATAACCTCACATTTATCCACATTATACTGCATCTGCCAAACATTTGCCCATCTCGCTGGAGCTGCTCCAATTGCTGTTGGATGCAGCTCAGGCGGCTGTCTCTCCTCCATTTAGGTGGAGACATGTCCCCGTCCGACGAATCAGACGCCACCGGCCGGATGCCTGTTCGGATGGCTAGACATCCAGCCCGCAGTTCAGGCACTAGCGGGACTGGGCTCGGCGCGGTGATGGGGATAGCGGAGCGCCCGGTAATTGTTCCTACCGCCTGTTGCTGCCCCCCCTGCAATGGAACGCTCCTCCGCTGGAGTCGAGCGGGGGACAGGTTCTTCTGGAGCTTTTGTGCCTTGTAGTAGCGAGAGCGCCCCTCAAGCAGCGCGTCTCGCAGGCACCTGCTCCGTGAGCCGCTCCAGCGGCTCAGGCGGCTCTCTCTCCCCCCGTGCGGGTGGAGAGACGTCCCGTCCGACATCGGGAACACCTGCCGGATGCCTCTCGAGTGGCTATGCGTCCAGCCCGCTGCTTCAGGTACTAGCGGGCTTGCCTCGGCACGGTGTCAGGGAATAGCGGAACACCGGGTAACGCTCCTACCGCCTGTTGCTGCCCCCCTCCCCGACGGGAAAACGGGGGACAGTTTTGTTCCAGAGCCTTTTTCTTTGCCTGTAAAAAACACAAGCAGAAAAAGGCTCACCTGTAAAAGAAAACCCGACCTCAGGGTACTCACCTGACGGTCCGGTTCATTCTGTAGCGGGAGAGCCTAACTCCCGTGGCAACCGCTGTTGCACTGCTGGCGTAATGCCGCGCCTGCGCACTGAGCGGGTTCTTCACGTAGTCACTCACGTGACTCCGAAGTAAAATAGCAGTGTGGATCTACACGGCAATAAAAATTTAAATAGCATCTAGAACATAAAATTAAAACGGAATATTGTGTAAATTATAGTAAGTTCTCAAAAATCATTTTATAGTTGTAATCAACTTGCAGGCAATGAACATAAACTAACCTTCCAGCTTTTATATGCCATTTGAATTGCTCAGATGGGTTAGTGCCTTGTATTTATGCCTAGTTGCACATTATTCCCAACATACCCTGCGAACCAAGTAATTGTAATAAAAAAAGACTCAAGCAAATTATTTTTAGCAGATCTAATATTGAGCAAAGATCAGTTTTTTCAAAGATAGGCAGAAAATGTTGGAGTAACTCGCGCTGCAATTATGCGAAGATGGACACAAAAAGCTGGAGTAACACAACGGGACAGGCAGCAGCATCTCTGGAGAAAAGGAATAGGTGACGTTTCGGGTCAAGACCCTTCTTCAGACTGAGAGTCAGGGTAAACTTATTCTGCAGTTGTATAGGGCTCTGGCGAGACCACATCTGGAGTATTGTGTACAGTTTTGGTCCCCTAATTTGAGGAAGGACATCCTTGTGATTGAGGCAGTGCAGCGTAGGTTCACGAGATTGATCCCTGGGATGGCGGGACTGTCATATGAGGAGAGATTGATCAGACTAGGCTTGTATTCACTGGAGTTTAGAAGGATCAGGGGTGATCTTATAGAAACATATAAAATTATAAAAGGACTGGACAAGCTAGATGCAGGAAAAATGTTCCCAATGTTGGGCGAGTCCAGAACATTCTTCTTTTCGTATCCATCTTGTTACAAATTCTTCTTCTTCTTCTGTCGTATGTCTTTTAGACCTGCAGCTCCGTTGAGGCGAGCCAGGCCAACGTCCAGGTGAATCAGACCTCGTTCACCATTGGGTGGCCAACCGGTGTTTGGGGCAACTGGTGACTATGTGCACCACTGTCTGTGTTGGGTCCCCAACACTCGCAGGAGGCGCTCGCTATCCACGAGGCCGCTGTCCACCTCTTCATCGCTACTCCATAGCGTCCGACGCCCGTCCTCAAGCGGTTGAGGGTTGTCCACTGCTTTCGGGGGAATGTCCTGGCCAGGGACGTCCATGGGGTCATCGATGTAATGGTGTAGCCTAGATGGTTCCGCTGACTTCCACTGGTCTCAAATGTTGACATCACCGTCAGCGTCCATCTTGAAAATGACGCTTGTCGCAATAGATGATGGTGGTAGCAGAATTAGCTCAAGATACTCTCCTCCAACCTCATCTACTGCATCCGCTGCTCTAGATGTCAGCTGATTTACGGCGGGGAGACTAGGCGGAGGTTGGGCGACCGTTTCGCCGAACACCTCCGCTCGGTCCGCAATAACCTACCTGAACTCCCGGTGGCTCAGCACTTCAACTCCCCCTCCCATTCCCAATCCGACCTCTCTGTCCTGGGTCTCCTCCATTGCCAGAGTGAGCAACACCGGAAATTGGAGGAACAGCACCTCATATTCCGCCTGGGTTGCTTGCGTCCGGATGGCATGAACGTTGAATTCTCCCAGTTTTGCTAGCCCTTGCTGTCTCCTCCCCTTCCTTAACCCTCGAGCTGTCTCCTCCCACCCTCCCATCCCCCCGCCCTCGGGCTCCTCCTCCTCCTCCCTTTTTCCTTCCTTCTCCCTCCCACCCCCCCATCAGTCTGAAAAAGGGTTTCAGCCCGAAACGTCGCCTATTTCCTTCGCTCCATAGATGCTGCTGCACCCGCTGAGTTTCTCCAGCATTTTTGTCTACCTTAGCTCAGTATACGTCCAGTTCCAAGCCCTGCGACGTGGACGCTTCTGCTATGGGGCCAACAATGCACTGCCCATTGCTTAGGAATGAACCCGGGTTGTTTACGCACTTCAAGACAACAACAGAGTATTATGCTCTGCGTCTGAAATTCATTATTCTTCATAGTCACCAGTTACAGATGAAACTATCAATCATCTGTCATGGAACTGATTCCTCCTTGAAATCTCCATTGAAATCCCTCTTGTCATTTGCTGCCTACAGTACATTGCATGTTCTGTCAATTCAAACCTTTCACATCAGAGGGAATAACACGAGATCTATTTTACCCTGGCATAAAGAGGACATTTCCCCAAAGGCATTAGTCCTATCCTGAGGAATTTGTACGTCTTAGAACATCTAATCGCATATTTGCAACTACCAGTTAAAGTAACAATACAACATGGGGTGCTTAAAGATAGTCGAAACGTTGCCTATTTCCTTCAGGGTTTCGACCCGAAACGTTGCCTATTTCCTTCGCTCCATAGATGCTGCTGCACCCGCTGAGTTTCTCCAGCATTTTTGTGTACCTTTGGTTGGAATGCTCTTTGTCAGATACCTCCCCCTCGACCTTACTGCCATGGGTGGCCCTACCAGGAGCGTGGCTCCAGACGGCATCGCTCTCAGGATCTCAGGTCCACACAAGCTTCTCCACCACGACAAGGCGACAATCCACGGAGACTAGTATTCCAGCAATATCTGTTATAAGCAGCTAATGAGATGATTTAGACCATGGCCTTTCGAGGAGGAGGGAGAGGGAGATGCAGAGTGTGAGTGGTCATCTTATTCCAAGTGGTCACTTTCCAAATCACTTACCTGTGGGATTCACAGAGAGGGTGAATTCTCTAGGTGGCACACTGCCCCATTGTCACTTAGAGATCACCAAACCCTTGGAGGAGGTGGGGTGGGAGGGTGGTTAAGAATTTGGTTAGTGCTAGACAATGGAATCTTAAAGTCATCGAGTTACACTGTGTGGAAACAGGCCCTTCAGCCCAACTTACCCATACTGACCAACATGCCCAATCTACACTAAACGCACCCACCTACGTTTGGCCCTTCTTCAGACTCATGTATTTGGGTTGAGACCTTTCTTCAGACTCTTTGGATCAAGACCCTGCTTCGGGATGAGGATGGGTCTCGACCCAAAACCTATTCTCTTTCTCCAGAGAAGCTGCCTGGCCCGTTGAGTTTTGAGTCTCTTCCATGCGTCTATGTCCTGTGTTCACTTGAACTCTGTTGGTTTTGAGTGACCTGTGGAGGCTAATCTGGGAACCGCACGCAGTCCTACAGTTGTGGAAGGACTTCTGATGAGAACCATAGAAACATAGACAATAGGTGCAGGAGTAGAGGCCATTCGGCCCTTCGAGCCTGCACCGCCTTTCAATATGATCATGGCTGATCATCCAACTCAGTATCCTGTACCTGCCTTCTCTCCATACCCCCTGATCCCTTTAGCCACAAGGGCCACATCTAACTCCCTCTTAAATATAGCCAATGAACTGTGGCCTCAACTACCTTCTGTGGCAGAGACTTCCACAGATTCACCACTCTCTGTGTGTGAAAAATGTTTTTCTCATCTCGGTCCTAAAAGATTTCCCTCTTATCCTTAAACTGTGTGACCCCTTGTTCTGGACTTCCCCAACATCGGGAACAATCTTCCTGCATCTAGCCTGTCCAACCCCTTAAGAATTTTGTAAGTTTCTATAAGATCCCCCCTCAATCTTCTAAATTCTAGCGAGTACAAGCCGAGTCTATCCAGTATTCCTTGGGAGGCAGAAACAGATTATTCACTGAAGTACAGTATACATTATGTTAGAGACACTATGAATCAAGCACTATGATACATTTTATACTGGATAGTGTGTTATGCAGAGATGCTGTAAGAATTGATTAGTGCTCTATGTTAGAAAACCCGACGGACCTTAAACAGTAGTGAAGTATTCTTCATGGAGTGAACGCCACTTTATATTCAGTTACATTTCTAACTGGTTCAAGCCTTGAAGTTTATGGACTGCAGTATATTTTATTAAAGGAATTGTACATTTTCCACTGATGGAACTGGAGGTGGATAGTGTGGAAGATGTGAAGAGGCATGTTCCCGATGTTGGGGGAGTCCAGAACCAGGGGCCACACACAGTTTAAGAATAAGGGGTAAGCCATTTAGAACGGAGACGAGGAAACACTTTTTCTCACGGTGAGTGGTGAGTCTGTGGAAATCTCTGCCTCAGAGGGCGGTGGAGGCAGGTTCTCTGGATGCTTTCAAGAGAGAGCTAGATAGGGCTCTTAAAAATAGCGGAGTCAGGGGACATGGGGAGAAGGCAGGAACGGGGTACTGATTGGGGATGATTAGCCATGATCACATTGAATGGCGGTGCTGGTTCGAAGGGCCGAATGGCCTACTCCTGCATCTATTGTCTATTGTCTATTGGCATGATTGAATGGCAGAGCAGGCTAGATGGGCCGAATGGCCTAATTCTGCTTCTATGACCTTATAACATCCAACATTGTCTCCTTCATTTAAAACTAAATCGATGACTTAGACGGCAACGGTAAATGTAGCGAAGTGATTTGTTCATTTACTTTCCTGAGTGAGTATTAATGTTTCAATTAACCGTGAAGATTTCAAATACAGTTATTATTTTTTAATTTAAATAAATTATTTTAATGCATTTTAATTGCTTCTAAATGTTCCTCCGAATGCACTTAGACACGTCGAAATAATCCATTAACAGCACGAGTTGTCAGAAGGCTATCAAGCTGATCTGGCGGCAGGCTTCATGCTTCACGACCTGACGTATAGTTAGATACATAGAAACATAGGTGCAGGAGGAGGCCATTCGGCCCTTCGAGCCAGCACCGCCATTCATTGTCATCATGGCTGATCGTCCCCAATCAATAACCCGTGCCTGCCTTCTCCCCATATCCCTTGACTCCACCAGCCCCTAGAGCTCTATCTATCTTCTCTGCTCCTTTTCTAACTTGACAACATCTTTCCTATAACATGGTGCTATGAACGGGACACAACATTTTAAATGCCTCCTTACCAATGTCTAATATACCATCTGTATCTCTAATTTCCCTTTCATAGAAACATAGAAAATAGGTGCAGGAGGAGGCCATTCGGCCCTTCGATTCATTGTGATCATGGCTGATCGTCCCCAATCAATAACCCATGCCTGCCTTCTCCCTATATCCCTTGACTCCACTAGCCCCTAGAGCTCTATCTAACTCTCTCTTAAATCCATCCAGTGACTTGGCCTCCACTGCCATCTGTGGCAGGGAATTCCACAAATTCACAACTCTCTGGGTGAAAAAGTTTTTTTCTCACCTCAGTCTTAAATGGCCTCCCCTTTATTCTAAGACTGTGTGTGGCCCCTGGTTCTGGACTCGCCCAACATTGGGAACATTTTTCCTGCATCTAGCTTGTCCAGTCCTTTTATAATTTTATATGTTTCTATAAGATCCCCCTCATCCTTCTAAACTCCAGTGAACACAAGCCTAGTCTTGTATTCTCGAAAGATGTACAGGTATGTAGGTAAATTGGCTTGGTAAATGTAAAAACTGTCCCTAGTGTGTTTGGGATAGTGTTAGTGTGCGGGGATCGCTGGTCGGCGCGGACCTGGTGGGCCGAAGGGCCTGTTTCCGCGCTGTATCTCTAAACTAAACTAAATCCGGGTCTCTGGCGCTGTAAAGCCCCTGTCCCACTTAGGAGACCTAAACAGCAACCTCTGGTGACCTTGACCACCACCCAAGGTTTCCATGAGGTCACCGGAGGTTTTGGTCACTCTCCCTAATGGTGGAAAGTGGTTTCCGCGTGGTCGAGGCTTCATCTAGGGTCGCTGCTATTTTCTCATCGTGATTAAAACCAGCCTCGACTACAAATAGGTTGCCGTTTTAAACATCGATCATTTTTTAGTGGCAGATCTAGTCAAAGCCGGTTTTCTTCATAGTTGAGGAAGGTTTTCAACATGTGCGTGGGAGGTGGTAGGAGGTTGCAGGTCACCTCGACCTTGACTTTTTTTTTGGGTGACGGGCAAGGTCACCAGAGGTTGCTGTTTAGGTCTCCTAAGTGGGACAGGGGCTGTAAGGCAGCAACTCTACCGCTGCGCCACCGTGCCGCACGACCAGAAATTTGGAAAGTTATTCTTCCTGTGCATATGATCTTAGACCGGAGATTATTTTCATCCTCACCTCGTGGCCTTTAGCCAGGCTGATCATCGGTCAGCTGCCCAACATCAGACATCGGTTGCCATGGTTAGAAGATTGAGGGGGGATCTTATAGAAACTTACAAAATTCTTAAGGGGTTGGACAGGCTAGATGCAGGAAGATTGTTCCCGATGTTGGGGAAGTCCAGAACAAGGGGTCACACAGTTTAAGGATAAGGGGGAAATCTTTTAGGACCGAGATGAGAAAAACATTTTTCACACAGAGAGTGGTGAATCTGTGGAATTCTCTGCCACAGAAGGTAATTGAGGCCACAGTTCATTGGCTATATTTAAGAGGGAGTTAGATGTGGCCCTTGTGGCTAAAGGGATCAGGGGGTATGGAGAGAAGGCAGGTACAGGATACTGAGTTGGATGATCAGCCATGATCATATTGAATGGCGGTGCAGGCTCGAAGGGCCGAATGGCCTACTCCTGCACCTATTTTCTATGTTCCTATGACAACTCAGGCAAAGGAACATATTGCATCCAAAATCAAATCATCTGCAGAACTTCCAAAATACTAAATGTTATCTATTAATAATTCAAAAGGGCGAAACATATCGAACATATTCCAAGGTGGTATCCTAACCTACAGTGTTCATTTCTCTGTTGACAAGTTCCATCTGAGCTATATATATACATATATATACAAAATGCATGAGTTTAGAGGTTTTGGCGCTTTAGTTGACCAAGGTAGATAAAAAGGATGAATTTGTCTCAACTATCTGGAGCAGAAGACACGAGTCCCTTCAAAAGGTATTTTTCTCCAGTGCATTAAAGCAAGATAACATTATTGCTGTAAGATTCTTTCATTTTGAACTGTGCATTCACTCATTCTTATCAGTATTTGCCACTGGAAGCTACATAATGTTTCAAAAATGATTTACTGGGACATCTGCCGTTAAGTTGCATCGTTAAGTTCTCTATGCTCCTATTCAGCAGACTGGAAAGGATAAGTGAGCTACGGTATTAGGACTTGCATGCATAAAAAGGATAAGAAACACAAGGTTAAGTTTCCAATTTACAGGGTAAGTATTGCACTGACAGCTCCCTGAGAATAGGCGGTGGGGGGAGATGACTGGTGAGGTGTTTGGGAAGGCCTGGATAGAGTGGATGAGGAGAGGATGTTCCCACCAGTGGGAGTGTCTAGGACCAGAGGGCACAGCCTCAGAATTAAAGGACGTACCTTCGGAAAGATGAGGAAGGATTTCTTTGATCAGACGGTGGTGAATATGTGGAATTCATTGCCACAGACGGCGGTGGAGGCTAAATGAAGGGGCATTTTTAAGGCGTGGATTGGCAGATTATTGATTAGTATGGGTGTAAGGGGTCATGGGGAGAAGGCAGGAGAATGGGGTTGAGAGGGAAAGATAGATCCAGCACCTGACAACCTGGTGTGCCAACAATAACCTCGTCCTCAACTCCAAGAAGACGAAGGAAATTATTGTTGACTTCAGGAAGGTCAGAGGAGGCAGACATACCCCCATCCATATAAACGGGACTGAGGTGGAGCGCGTCTCCAACTACAAATTCCTCGGGGTACATATCTCGGAGGATTTGTCCTGGTCTCTCAACACCTCCAAGCTGATCAAAAAGGCACAGCAGCGCCTTTACTTCCTGAGGAGGCTCAAGAAAGCCCACCTGTTCCCCCAGATCCTGACCAACTTCTACAGGTGTACCATCGAGAGCATCCTGACCACCTGCTTCACGGTATGGTACAGCAGCTGCACTGTTGCGGACAGGAAGGCACTACAACGGGTGGTGAAAACCGCGCAGCACATCATCGGTGCCCCGCTCCCTGTCATGGATGCCCTCCACTGAAAATGGTGTCTGAAACGAGCTGGGAAGATCATTAAAGACCCCTCCCACCCCAACCATGGACTGTTTGCCCTCCTCCCATCAGGGAGGCGGTACAGGAGCCTCAGGTCTCGTACCAGTAGGATGAGGAACAGCTTCTACAATTATACTATCACATTGCTGAACTCGGAGTCCCGCCGATAGATTTCTCCGGTCCCTCCGTCCCCATTGTTTAATTATTCTGTGTTTTTGATTGTTCTGTATCTTCTATTTTTTTTAAATTTCTATATTGCACTACTACTACGGACTGACGCAAAACTGCATTTCGTTGTACCCATACTTAGTATTTGTGCAATGACATTAAAGTTGAATTGAATTGAATTGAATTGAGATCGAATGAATGATTGATTGAATGGCGGAGTAGACTTGATGGGCCAGTGGCTCCTATAAGTTGTGAACATGAAATTGTCAGATGCTTTAAGATCAACAGAGAGGATTTTTTTTCCCTGATGGAAATACCAAAGAAGAACAAGAAGTATCTGCTCCCAAGGTGAGATGTTCCTCTCTATGACATCTCAGATGTCCTGTTCCTTCAGTACATGTGGTTTCTCCTCAGTTGTGGTGGATAGATCTGTCACCAACATCTCCTCAGTGTCCTGCAGTTCACCCTCCCTCCCTCCCTCCCTCCCTCCCTCCCTCCCTCCCTCCCTCCCTCCCTCCCTCCCTCCCTCCCTCCCTCCCAAATTATATGATATCCCACTGCTGCATCCCACACAGGAGAGGCAATTAACAGAAGCCAATTAACCTGCAAACCCCGCACGCCTCCCCCTCTTTTAAGGATAAAGGGGAAATCTTTTTGGACCGAGATGAGAAAAACATTTTTCACACAGAGAGTGGTGAATCTGTGGAATTCTCTGCCACAGAAGGTAGTTGAGGCCACAGTTCATTGGCTATATTTAAGAGGGAGTTAGATGTGGCCCTTGTGGCTAAAGGGATCAGGGGGTATGGAGAGAAGGCAGGTACAGGATACTGAGTTGGATGATCAGCCATGATCATATTGACTGGCGGTGCAGGCTCGAAGGGCCGAATGGCCTACTCCTGCACCCATTTTCTATTTTTCTATGTCTATGGTATAGGTATACCATAGACATAGAATCTGGATAGGTATATGGATGGGAAAGGAATGGAGGGTTATGGTCTGAGTGCAGGTAGATGGGACTAGGGGAAAATAAGTGTTCGGCACGGACTTGTAGAGCCGAGATGGCCTGTTTCCGTGCTGTAATTGTTATATGGTTATATGTTTCTATGTTTCTATCACCAGCATTTTTTTTCTTCTTCTGCTAATCCCTGGTGTCGTGGCCAAGATTCATCTTTCAATCAGTATTACATTTGTTGAACTTTCTTGGTGCACATTAGCAGTCATATTTCAACAGCAACCACACTTGTTAAGGATGTTTGTAGAGTCCTTTGTGTCGTCCTGAGAATGGATGGTATGACAGAAACACAAGCCTTTAGCTCTCTCTCTCTCACGAGGCATCGACGACCTTGCCTCTCATTAGGGCAAGGACTGCACGGGCTTCAATAGATCCTCTCTTGTGACTCTTGTGTACAATGTTAGAATTCCAGGGCAACCTTCTGTTGAAACAAAACCCTTTATTGATCTGACGAGAGTCTCGACCGTTTGACAAATCATTCAATCAAACGGTTTTCGAAAATTGTAGCCAGGGGCCTTTTTTTCATTGCTGGTGTAACAAAACTCCTGTAGGAGTTAGTCAACACAGTTAAATGATTGTCTCCCGATGGAGAGGCCAAACCGACAAGGCCAGTTGCTTTCTTGAGGAATAGAGGGATTGTCAGAGCAAGCAGGCATAAACATCTTACAAAGTAGACAAAAGTGCTGGAGAAACTCAGCGGGTGCAGCAGCATCTATGGAACGAAGGAAATAGGCAACGTTTCGAGCCAAAACCCCTAAAGGAAATAGGCAACGTTTCGGGTCGAAACCCTTCCGGGTTTCGTCCCGAAACGTTGCCTATTTCCTTCGCTCCATAGATGCTGCTGCACCCGCTGAGTTTCTCCAGCACTTTTGTCTACCTTCGATTTTCCAGCATCTGCAGTTCCTTCTTAAACACATCTTACAGCACCCACACAGCAAAAGGCAAACTGCTGGAGGAACTCAGTGGGTCAGATGGTCATAAGTGATAGGAGCAGAATTAGGCCATTTGGCCCATCGACTCTACTCCGCCATAACAGCCTTTTCCACTTTATCTGCTTATTTGTGTGTATATTAGAAGCATAGAAACATAGAAAATAGGTGCAGGAGTAGGCCATTCGGCCCTTCGAGCCTGCACCGCCATTCGATATGATCATGGCTGATCATCCAACTCAGTATCCCATCCCTGCCTTCTCTCCATACCCCCTGATCCCTTTAGCCACAAGGGCCACAACTAACTCCCTCTTAAATATAGCCAATGAACTGTGGCCTCAATTGAACTGAACGGTCCTCTATTTCTGCGTACAATACTCTGTCGTGCTGCAGCAAGCAAGAATTTCATTGTCCTGTCTGGGACACATGACACTAAACTCTCTTGACTTGACCTGGCTTTGCTCAGCAGTCAGCTTGGTGGCAAACCTGGTCTCCTTTTAAAAACACCAGCAACTTTTGAGATCTACGCTACACGCATAAATAGACAAAGAAAGAAAGATATAATCCGATTTAATTTAGTATCATACGTTCATCAGTGATAGGAGTAGAATTAGGCCATTCGGCCCATCAACTCTACTCCGCCATTCCATCAAGGCTGATCTATCTCTCCCTCCCATTCTCCTGCCTTCTCCCCATAACCTCTGACACCCGCACTAACAAGAATCTATCTATCTCTGCCTTAAAAAATATCCACTGACTTGGCCTCCACAGCCATCTGTGGCAAAGAATTCCACAGATTCACCACCCTCTGACTAAGAAAAATTCCTCCTCATCTCTTTCCTAAAAATAACCTTTCAACGTATCAATAGTAATTAGACATTCTTTAATTAATGTTCAAGCTATGCCCATTGAGTGCAATTCATCAAAAAAAATTACAATGATCTCTTTTATCATCTTCATCAGCATCTTCATCTTCATCTTCATCATCTTCATCATCATCTTCCTCATCTTCACCAGACTGATTCCTGGGATGTCAGGACTTTCATATGAAGAAAGACTGGATAGACTCGGCTTGTACTCGCTAGAATTTAGAAGATTGAGGGGGGATCTTATAGAAACTTACAAAATTCTTAAGGGGTTGGACAGGCTAGATGCAGGATGATTGTTCCCGATGTTGGGGAAGTCCAGGACAAGGGGTCACACAGTTTAAGGGTAAGAGGGAAATCTTTTAAGACCGAGATGAGAAAATCATTTTTTACACAGAGAGTGGTGAATCTGTGGAATTCTCTGCCACAGAAGGTAGTTGAGGCCACAGTTCATTGGCTATATTTAAGAGGGAGTTAGATGTGGCCCTTGTGGCTAAAGGGATCAGGGGGTATGGAGAGAAGGCAGGTACAGGATACTGAGTTGGATGATCAGCCATGATTATATCGAATGGCGGTGCAGGCTGGAAGGGCCGAATGGCCTACTCCTGCACCTATTGTCTATGTTTCTATGTTTCCATCATCATCATCATCATCATCATCATCATCATCATCATCATCATCATCATCATCATCATCATCATCATCATCATCATCATCATCATCGTTGACAACATCAACAGGCACGCTACCTTACAATGCCACGTATGCCAGTGATCGCAACTTCTACTGAAGTGTGGATGGCCATTGGCTCACTAGAAGCTCATCTGCCCTTTGTCAGGTCTTGTTTTTGGTCCTGCTGGGGATCCACAGCCCCCTCCTCACCTGGCAAACCAGGTGGGGGAGACGGTTTAATCGCCGACTATCCGACCATGGAGCGGGTAGCACGGGATTACATGGTACCCGTGGCGGGGGTGGGGGGATCTCCCCCCGACCTGACCTCATCTACGATGTGTTATCTTCTGGTGAAGACTTCAATTATTCTCTATTAATGAGCCAAAAAACACGTTCTGTACATTGAGAAGCCATGCCAGACTTAATTACTGTGTTTCAAATTCAGATCTGTTTGATCTTTGAAAACGTGTATCGTGTTGGTAATTTTACATTATTATGTTTAATAATTGCTTTCATTATCAAATTGTAATTGCACGATTTTTCACCTGAACTCCAGAAGTCTCAAGTGAAGGGAGTCTGGAAACTACCTCCACTTCCCCGCTTCATGGGTTTTAGAGTGTGCTGTGATTGTCTTTTGAAAGGCGGGCTTGTGCAATAAGCTTCTCCACTTACTCTGTAAATATTTATCGCTGGCTGCCGGGGAGCATTTTAATAACGACATCCATTTATGTGTCACTGTAGCAAGGACCATCTGACTCTCATCACAGGGATTCGCTAGATGAAAAATAACATTGAGGCTAAAGCAACGAAGGCGATGCCTGTCAGAGTCAGAGTCAGAGAGTCATAGTCATAGTCATAGAGTCATGGGCCTGTCCCACTTAGAGGATTTTCTCGGCGACTAGGACAATGGAATTCATCGAAGTCAGCACCAGCGACAACCTGCTGGAGAAACTCAGCGGGTGCAGCAGCATCTATGGAGTTTTGGGCCAAAACGTTGCCTATTTCCCTCGCTCCATAGATGCTGCTGCACCCGCTGAGTTTCTCCAGCATTTTTGTCTACCTTCGATTTTCCAGCATCTGCAGTTCCTTCTTAAACACCAGCGACAACCTATTGTTTAAGAAGGAACTGCAGATGCTGGAAAATCAAAGGTAGACAAAAATGTTGGAGAAACTCAGCGGGTGAGGCAGCATCTATGGAGCGAAGGAATAGGTGACGTTTCGGGTCGAGACCCGGAAGGGTCTCGACCCGAAACGTCACCTATTCCTTCACTCCATAGATGCTTCCTGGTCTCGACCCGAAACGTCACCTATTTCCTTCGCTCCATAAATGCTGCCTCACCCGCTGAGTTTCTCCAGCATTTTTGTCTCCCTTAGATCTTAACCACTGATCTCAACACGAGCAAGTCTCCAACTTTGTCCTTTATGCGAGCATTAGACTCATTTCTCTCATTATGCATTCATTGTGGACAACTTACCCAGAGTACTAATATTCTTCCTGCAATTTATGACTTCAATAAATAATTTTATAGACTCCAAAGTGGCCCTGTGACTTCTTTGGAGATTTATCACGAACACACTGAAGTGGGTCAAATAGTTGAAAGAAGGATTTTCTTCCATTGAAAAGAATTGTAGTCATAGTCAGTTGATTGAAACTACCAGGACATAGTGGAATTAGCAGAGGGCGCCCTGTAAATGAGATATATAAGGGAGGGCAGCAATTAATAGTGAATAGATGACTAAGGTTGTGAGATTAAGGGACTCGATTTCAGATATTGGGATATCTTTGAGTAAAGAGTTAGTGGGAGGGTTGGCAGATTAAGCATTTAGAAGAATGAGGGGGGACCTCACTGAAACATACAGAATAGTGAAAGGCTTGGATAGAGTGGATGTGGGGAGGATGTTTCCACTAGTGGGAGAGTCCAGGACTAGAGGTCACAGCCTTAGAATTAAAGGACGTTCTTTTAGGAAGGAGATGAGGAGAAATGTCTTTGGTCAGAGGGTGGTCAATAGACAATAGACAATAGGTGCAGGAGTAGGCCATTCGGCCCTTCGAGCCAGCACCGCCATTCAATACGATCATGGCTGATCATCCCCAATCAATCCCCAAAGCAGGAGAATGGGGTTAGGAGGGAGAGATAGATCAGCCATGATAGACCCGATGGGCCGAATGGCCAAATTATGCTCCCATCACTTATGAACATATGGACATAGTCAAATTGGATGCCCTACACAAATTTGATACGCTACCCATTAGGGACAAATTACAAATTTTACCGAAGCCAATTAACCTACAAACCTGTGCGTCTTCGGAATGTGGAGGGAAACCAGAGCACCTGGAGAAAACCCACGTGGTCACAGAATCGAACCCATGTCTCTGACCCTGTGAGTCAGTAACCACAGTGCAGGGAAAATTTTCGAGCACTTTTAATACCCAGCATCCACTCAAGAGTTCAGATGGTTTCCGAGGATATTAATATATATATATATATATGCTGGGATTAATAGTGAGGATGATTAACTCTGAGGATGAATGTATGAAGTTTCTCATGAGAGTGAGTTGACAACCACTAAAACCATAGAAACATAGAACACAGGTGCAGGAGTAGGCCATTCGGCCCTTCAAGCCAGCACCGCCATTCAATATGATCATATCTGATAATCCAAAATCAGTACCCCGTTCCTGCTTTCTCCCCATATCCCTTGATTCTGTTAGCCTTAAGAGCTAGATCTAACTCTCTCTCGTAATCATACATATTTTATCGACTTACAGAAGGGTTCTGTCTCCATGTAGGGGCACGTGATCACGCATGTTATCTCACACAGTACAACATACGTGCTTTAATCTCACAAAATGATAAAATCCGCTACAGCCTCTCGGCTTTCTACTCCTGCTTATTGGTCCAGATGCATAGAAAGCAACATCTGCAACATCTGCACAGGGCTGTTGGAGATGGGAGCTTCAGCCAAGCCGGCAGATGTTAGGCTCACTGACGGACGTCAACGGGATCAACTTAATGCAAGTCTCAACAGGACAGCTGAGAAACAGCAAACAGAATGAAAGGGACGGCATGCCAGAGGTCTCCTGCGGCCCTCAATCACTTCCCCGACACGGTCACAGCCTGCTGGCAGAGTACAGCATCAGAGGTTTAGTTTAGTTCAGAGCTACAACACGGAAACAGGCCCTTCGGCCCACCGAGTCCGTGCCGACCTGCGATCCACGTACACAAATACATTGACATTTCATCAATATTGAGCTTGAACTTAAAGGGCCTTGGGCGTCATTTGCGCGTGATTTCCGTGTCATCGTTTACGCGTCACGACGCACGACCCGCGCCTCGTGCCACGCACATGATGCGTGCATGGTGCGCTTTACGCACGCATTGTGCGCGATGACATAGGCAGTGATGCGCAGCCGCACTGTGGCGTCCCAGGATTGTGCGATGTACGAGATCTTCGCTTGCCATCTGCGTGGCGCGCAAATGACAGCCAAGTGGGACAGGCCCTTTAGACTTTAAGAGATACAGCATGTAAACAGGTTCTTCGGCCCTCTGAGACCACGTCGACCAGCTGGTCATCCTGATCAGCCATGATCATATCGAATGGCGGTGCAGGCTCGAAGGGCCGAATGGCCTACTCCTGCACCTATTTTCTATGTTTCTACACTAGCACTATCCTACAGACACTAGGGATAGTTTACAATTTTTACTGATGCCAATTCACTCAGAAATACATTGAACCTTCATTGACAAATTACATAAAAAGCCAAATTAGCCGACAAACCTGCGCGACTTCAGAGTGTGGGAGGAAACTGGAGCACCTGGAGAAAACCCCACGAGGGTCACAGGCTGAACGTGCAAACTCCGCAAAGGCAGGATCAATCCCGGGTCCCCGGTGCTGTGAGGCTGCAACTCTACCGCTGCGCCACTGTGCCACCCTAACATAGAAAATAGAACATAGTATGGTACCCCTGTGGCCCAGCATACTGTATAATAATAATAATAATGGATGGGATTTATATAGCGCCTTTCTAATACTCAAGGCGCTTTACATCACATTATTCATTCACTCCTCAGTCACACTCGGTGGTGGTAAGCTACTTCTGTAGCCACAGCTGCCCTGGGGCAGACTGACGGAAGCGTGGCTGCCAATCTGCGCCTACGGCCCCTCCGACCACCACCAATCACTCACACACATTCACACACAGGCAAAGGTGGGTGAAGTGTCTTGCCCAAGGACACAACGACAGTATGCACTCCAAGCAGGATTCGAACCGGCTACCTTCCGGTTGCCAGCCGAACACTTAGCCCATTGTGCCATCTGTCGTCCTTCACAGTCTATATCACTCCATTCTCAGCCTGTTCATGTGTCTGTCTAAGAAGGAACTGCAGATGCTGGAAAATCGAAGGCAGACAAAAAGTGCTGGAGGAACTCAGCGGGTGCAGCAGCATCTATGGAGCGAAGGAAATAGGCAACGTTTTAGGCCAAAACCCTGAAGGAAATAGGCAACGTTTCGGGTCGAAACCCGGAAGGGTTTCGTCCCGAAACGTTGCCTATTTCCTTCGCTCCATAGATGCTGCTGCACCCGCTGAGTTCCTCCAGCACCATGTGTCTGTCTAAATGCCTCTTAAACATTTCTCTTAGATCTGCTTCCACCACACACCTGGCAGTGCAGACCAGATACATATCTCTCGCTGTGCAAGTAAACTTTTCTTGTAAACTCTTTTAAAATCGTTCCACCTCTCAACTTAAACCCTTCTTCTTATTTCTTAGGCCCCCCTTCAGTTGTGGTTGGAGTTCGCCTGTGTGTGACTTTGTTTAACCTGGGGAGACTGGTGCACAGACACAGACAGCCACCCCACACACGGTCCTTGACAGATCTGGGTCAGGATCCAGTGACATGGAGTCCAAGACGACCGGAGACCCTTTTCTGCTGCAGCCTTCATCCGCCTTCCCAGCCGTCGTGACGCTCCACTAAGGTCAGCCATCGTCCTCCGCCTGTTCCACCGTTGAGGCCTTGGTTGGATTGGCTCTTTGTCACAGGGACCAGACCTCCCCCTCGACCTTACCGCC
Organism: Amblyraja radiata; assembly: GCF_010909765.2. NCBI lineage: Eukaryota > Metazoa > Chordata > Chondrichthyes > Rajiformes > Rajidae > Amblyraja > Amblyraja radiata. Next base: position 2,207,081 of record NC_045999.1, on the reverse strand, counting down.
ATGGGTGGCCCTACCAGGAGCATCGCTCCAGGCGGCATCGCTCTCCGGATCTCAGGACCACACAAGCTTCTCCACCACGACAAGGTGACAATCCACGGATAAGTGATTCCCATTGCCTCTAGTATTTGACGTTTCCATCCTACGCACGAAATACTGACAATCCACCCTCTCTCTGCCCTCACCTACTCTTCCATAGACTTATGATTTAACACTTTAAAAAGGCACAGGAGCACAGCAGTAGAGCTGCAGTGTCCCAGGTTCGATCCTGACCTCGGGTGCTGCCCATGTGGAGTTTGCACGTTCTCCCTGTGACCGTGCGGGTTCCCTCCGGATGCTCCGGTTCCCTCCCACACGTGCAGGATTGTAGGTTAATTGGCTTCTGTAAATTGTGTAGGATAGAACTAGCGTGCGGGCGATCGCTGGACAGCACGGACTCGATGGGCCAAAGGGTCCGTTTCCCCCACGCACACACGCACTAGCACTATCCTATTAGAATAAAGGGGAGGTCATTTAAGACTGAGGTGAGAAAAAAACTTTTTCACCCAGAGAGTTGTGAATTTGTGGAATTCCTTGCCACAGCAGGCAGTGAAGAAAGCTAATGGAATGTTGGCCTTCATAACAAGAGGATTTCAGTACAGGAGTAAAGAGGTTCTTCTGCAGCTGCATAGGGCTCTGGTGAGACCACATCTGGAGTATTGTGTACAGTTTTGGTCTCCTAATTTGAGGAAGGACATCCTTATGATTGAGGCAGTGCAGCGTAGGTTCACCAGATTGATCCCTGGGACGGCGGGACTGTCATATGAGGAAAGATTGAAAAGACAAGGCTTGTGTTCACTGGAGTTTAGAAGGATGAGGGGAATCTTATAGAAACATGTAAAAGTATAAAAGGACTGGACAAGCTAGATGCCAGAAAAATGTTCCCAATGTTGGGCGAGTCCAGAACCAGGGGCCACGCAGTCTTAGAATAAAGGGGAGGCCATTTAAGACTGAGGTGAGAAAAAACTTTTTCACCCAGAGAGTTGTGAATTTGTGGAATTCCCTGCCACAGAGGGCAGTGGAGGCCAAGTCACTGGATGGATTTAAGAGAGGGTTAGATGGAGCTCTAGGGGCTAGTGGAGTCAAGGGATATGGGGAGAAGGCAGGCACGGGTTATTGATTGGGGACGATCAGCCATGATCACAATGAATGGCGGTGCTGGCTCGAAGGGCCGAATGGCCTCCTCCTGCACCTATTCAGTCACAATATTCAGTCAAAAGGCATTACGAGATATGATTACTATTTGTGGAATAACGAGAAGTTCCTCTGTGAATAAACCTCCCATTCCCAAATTCAGAAAATTCTTTCATTGGTGAAAAATATTTCACATTTCCATTGCCCTTTAAACCTCATGATATATTGTCAAAAATGACTGCAGTCAATAGATGGTTCCATTGTGAATAGGGCAACATCGTGCAATTCAATTAACTTAGAATATGTCCAATAACTTTCATCTGAATGAATAAATGAAATGCACTATTTTATCTGTCAGCGACTGACAGCTGATATTTAAAGTGCATGCTATCATCCAGTAGTAATTACTAGCAGTGGCTTACAGCTATCAACTTCTAAATATTACCCCTTGAAGACCAACCAGCTGTTAAGGTGGCACGGTGGCTCAGCAGTAGAGTTATTGCCTCACAGCTCCTGATGCCTGGATTCGATCCTGACTGCAGATGCTGTCTGTACGGAGTTTGTACGTTCTCCCCTAAACTTTGTGAGTTTTCTCCCACATTCCAAAGACGTGCAGGTTTGTAGGTTAATTGGCTTCTGTAAACTGCCCCCTGGGTGTGTAGGATACAACTAGTAGATGGGTGATCGCTAGTCGGTGCGGACTCTAATCTAAGCTGTTCTGTAAAAAGGGAAAAATAACATTTATCCTGATTCTGCCAAATGGTACATAGATACATAGATACATAGAAAATAGGTGCAGGAGTAGGCCGTTCGGCCCTTCGAGCCTGCACCGCCATTCAGTATGATCATGGCTGATCATCCAACTCAGTATCCCGTACCTGCCTTCTCTCCATACCCCCTGATCCCTTTAGCCACAAGGGCCACATCTAACTCCCTCTTAAATATAGCCAATGAACTGGCCTCGACTACCCTCTGTGGCAGAGAGTTCCAGAGATTCACCACTCTCTGTGTGAAAAAGTTTCTTCTCATCTCGGTCCTAAAGGGTTTCCCCCTTATCCTTAAGCTGTGACCCCTTGTCCTGGACTTCCCCAACATCGGGAACAATCTTCCTGCATCTAGCCTGTCCAACCCCATAAGAATTTTGTACGTTTCTATAAGATCCCCTCTCAATCTCCTAAATTCTTGCGAGTATAAGCCAAGTCTATCCAGTCTTTCTTCATATGAAAGTCCTGACATCCCAGGAATCAGTCTAGTGAACCTTCTCTGCACTCCCTCTATGGCTATAATGTCCTTCCTCAGATTTGGAGACCAAAACTGTACGCAATACTCCAGGTGTGGTCTCACCAAGACCCTGTACAACTGCAGTAGAACCTCCCTGCTCCTACACTCAAATCCTTTTTGCTATGAAAGCTAACATACCATTCGCTTTCTTCACTGCCTGCTGCACCTGCATGCCCACTTTCAATGACTGGTGTACCATTACACCCAGGTCTCGCTGCATCTCCCCTTTTCCTAATCGGCCACCATTTAGATAATAGTCTGCTTTCCTGTTTTTGCCACCAAAATGGATAACCTCACATAACCTCACATGCTGTCTTTACGGAGTTTGCATGCTCTCCTTGTGACCGCGTGGGTTTTCTCCGGGTACCCCAGTTTCCTCCCTGCAGGTTTGCAGGAAAAAAGGCTTCGGTAAAATTGTAAATTGTCCCCTGTGTGTGTAGGATAGTGCTAGTGTTCGGGGTGATCGTTGGTCGGTGTGGATTCACTTGGTGGGCTGAAGGGCCTGTTTCCGGGCTGTATCTCTAAAGTCTAAAGCACGGGCAACTTCTCAATGAGAGGGCTAAGATACTGGAGGATGTGGACCTTGGAGAAGTTGTGTGGACATTGGAGTGTTTGACCGTGAAGTGTCAAGGGGATGGGATTAGGGTTTTGAAGAACGGCACGGTGGCTCAGCGCTAGAGTCGCTGCCTTGCAGCCCTTGCAGCGCCGGAGACCCAGGTTCGATCCCAACTGTGCCGAGTTTGTACGTTCTCCCCGTGACCTGCGTGGGTTTTCTCCAAGATCTGCGGTTTCCTCCCACACACCAAAGACGTGCAGGTTCGTAGGTACATCGGCTTGGTGTAAATGTAAAAATTGTCCCGTGTGCGTAGGATAGTGTTAATGTGCGGGGATGGCTGGTCGGCGCGGACCGAAGGGCCTGTTTCTGCGCTGTATCTCTGAACGGAGCGAGATCAGAGAATGCCTGGAATGATCGGGGCAATAGCGTGGCGGTGAGAAGCTTCATGGACCGGCGCTGGAGCATCACGGGCAGGGCCAGGGTTGGTGTGACGGAGGCGGGAGGGTGGGGGTGGGGGGGGGGGGGGAGGGAGAACAAAAGGGGGGACCTGGTGCCAGGGGGGTGTAATTTGTAACTTTGCCCGCGCCCTTTATGTGTCACTATTTGGCATACCGCAGGGAAGCAAGCAAAGGATCCTCACTGAGACATCACATGTGACAACAAGGTGTTCATTCAATTCCGTTCAACATCGAAGCAAGAGAAGCCCAGAGCTCGGAAGCTCTCGATATTTGAAGTCCAGTCTTACTCTGTGCATTGGAACAAGCCGGCCCGTGAATGATTTTCCAACGGTTGCCATGGTGATGTACAAAGCTCAAATTCAATGGAGTTCATCTCAGAGAATGATCTTTGAAAAGAATTCGCAATTTCTAAAAAAAGACACAAGGCTCTGGAGTAACTCAGCGGGTCAGGCAGCATCTGTGGAGAACATGGATAGGTGACGTTTCACAGAGTGCTGGAGTAACTCAGCGGGTGCAGCAGCAGCATCTGTGGAGAACATGGATAGGTGAGGTTTCACAGAGTGCTGGAGTAACTCAGCGGGTCAGGCAGCATCTGTGGAGAACATGGATAGGTGACGTTTCACAGAGTGCTGGAGTAACTCAGCGGGTCAGGCAGCATCTGTGGAGAACATGGATAGGTGACGTTTCACAGAGTGCTGGAGTAACTCAGCGGGTGCAGCAGCATCTATGGAGCGAAGGAAATAGGCAACGTTTCGGGACGAAACCCATAAGGGTTTCGGCCCGAAACGTTGCCTATTTCCAGAAGGATTTCGGCCCGAAACGTTGCCTATTTCCTTAGCTCCGTGAGTCAGGCAGCATCTGTGGAGAACATGGATAGGTGACGTTTCACAGAGTGCTGGAGTAACTCAGCGGGTCAGGCAGCATCTGTGGAGAACATGGATAGGTGAGGTTTCACAGAGTGCTGGAGTAACTCAGCGGGTCAGGCAGCATCTGTGGAGAACATGGATAGGTGACGTTTCACAGAGTGCTGGAGTAACTCAGCGGGTCAGGCAGCATCTGTGGAGAACATGGATAGGTGACGTTTCACAGAGTGCTGGAGTAACTCAGCGGGTGCAGCAGCATCTATGGAGCGAAGGAAATAGGCAACGTTTCGGGACGAAACCCGTAAGGGTTTCGGCCCAAAACGTTGCCTATTTCCAGAAGGATTTCGGCCCGAAATGTTGCCTATTTCCTTAGCTCCGTGAGTCAGGCAGCATCTGTGGAGAACATGGATAGGTGACGTTTCACAGAGTGCTGGAGTAACTCAGCGGGTCAGGCAGCATCTGTGGAGAACATGGATAGGTGAGGTTTCACAGAGTGCTGGAGTAACTCAGCGGGTCAGGCAGCATCTGTGGAGAACATGGATAGGTGACGTTTCACAGAGTGCTGGAGTAACTCAGCGGGTCAGGCAGCATCTGTGGAGAACATGGATAGGTGACGTTTCACAGAGTGCTGGGATCCTTCTTCAGATTCTGAAAAAGTGTCCCAATCCGATACGTCACCTCGCCATGTTCTCCACAGGTGCTGCCTGACCTGCTGAGTTACTCCAGCACTCTGTGTATTTTTTTGGTAGGTTCATTAGCTGCTGTACATCACCACTTGATGTAGGTGAGTGGATCAGAGGGAGGTGACAAGCATGGAAGAGGGGGAATGGTGTGCAGGGATGCAGGAAGATAAGAGGGTAGCATTTCTATCTCGGAGTCAGAATGGCCACGACGGGCCGAATGGCCTCCACTCATGTCATTGTAAGTATTACTCATGTCAGCAAGTGAGCAGCAGACAAGTCTTTGCCCACGTTCCCTTCGGCCCACCTAGTCCGTGCCAACCAGCGATCCCCGCACACTAATACCAGCCAACACACACTAGGGACAATCTACAATTTTACCGGAGCCAATTAATCTACTGACCCCTACATCTTTGGAGATTGGAGGGAAACCGGAGCTCCCGGAGAAAACCCACGCAGGTCCCGGGGAGGTCGTACAAACTCCGCACAGACAGCACCCGTAGTCATGATCAAACCTGGGTCTCTGGCGCTGTAAGGCAGCAACTCTACCGCTGAGCCACCGTGCCATATCTCACGACACATTCCCTTTTGTTCTGCCTCTGTCATTTCGCTGATTCCTGGGATGGCAGGACTTTCACATGAAGAAATAGACTCGGCTTGTACTCGCTAGAATTTAGAAGATTGAGGGGGGGATCTTATAGAAACTCACAAAATTCTTAAGGGGTTGGACAGCTAGATGCAGGAAGATTGTTCCCGATGTTGGGGAAGTCCAGAACTAGGGGTCACACAGTTTAAGGATAAGAGGGAAATCTTTTAGGACCGAGATGAGAAAATCATTTTTTACACAGAGAGTGGTGAATCTGTGGAATTCTCTGCCACAGAAGGTAGTTGAGGCCACAGTTCATTGGCTATATTTAAGAGGGAGTTAGATGTGGCCCTTGTGGCTAAATGGATCAGGGGGTATGGAGAGAAGGCAGGTATGGGATATTGATTTGGATGATCAGCCATGATCATAGTGAATGGCGGTGCAGGCTCGAAGGGCCGAATGGCCTACTCCTGCACCTATTGTCTATGTTTCTATGTTTCTATTTGGCACGTTGAGGGTTAAATTGCTACATTGAAGGCACATCACACGGGCTCAAATTTGCCTAATCTTGTTGTCCAAAGCTATCTAGCCACTTCCGAAAGTAGCTCTTCATTTAGGAGGCAGGCCATCAAAGCGGACCAGTTTCCATAAGTTACATCAACGTTGACGCGTTCAAGCTTCACCGGGAACGGAACTCCGAGCTCTCTTGACAAGATGAGCTTTGACACTGAGAGCTCGGTCTAGGTTAAAGCAACGAGACTGAATAATTCCCTTGATTACGGCAATCAGGAATTGGCGAGTCACTGCTGTGCCTGGAATAGTTTAGACATGAATGCTCATTCCTTTCAATATCTGTTCAGTGTCCACACACACGTCAACTTAATAGATCTGTCTAGCTCTGGGACTTTGTTATAGACAAAGCCAGCTAGATGTGCTAAACACAAAACCATTAGAACATGTCATCTCCATATGCTCCTTTATATTTGGCTGGATCAATATCTAAAATTGAATTCATTCTACTTTTTATATCGAATGAAAACAAAAATAGCTTCTTGCAATATGTGCAGATGAAATGGCGATACATACAACACCATAGTGTTGGAAATGAACTGCAGATGCTGGTTTAAACTGAAGATAGATATAAAATGCTGGAGGCAGCATCTCTGGGGAGAAGGAATGGGTGACGTTTCAGGTCGAGACCCTTCCTCAGTCTTCACATGAACACTAGCCTACACACACTAGGGACAAGTTTTGCATTGTACCATCCAATCAACCTGCAAACCTGCACGTCTTTGGAGTGCGGGGGAGACCAGGGGCACCCGGGGAAAACCCACGCAGGTCTCAGGGAGAACGTGCAAACTCCGCACAGACAGCACCCACAGTCAGGATCGAACCAGGGTCTCAGTACACGTGACAATAAACTAACTTGAACTAAATTGGGAGAGGGTAATAGGATGGAATGTATTATTTTGAGTATAGGAGCAGGGAGGTTCTACTGCAGTTGTACAGGGTCTTGGTGAGACCACACCTGGAGTATTGCGTACAGTTTTGGTCTCCTAATCTGAGGAAAGACATTCTTGCCATAGAGGGACTACAGAGAAGGTTCACCAGACTGATTCCTGGGATGTCAGGACTTTCATATGAAGAAAGACTGGATAGACTCGGCTTGTACTCGCTAGAATTTAGAAGATTGAGGGGGGATCTTATAGAAACTTACAAAATTCTTAAGGGGTTGGACAGGCTAGATGCAGGAAGATTATTCCCGATGTTGGGGAAGTCCAGAACAAGGGGTCACAGTTTAAGGATAAGAGTGAAGTCCTTTAGGACCGAGATGAGAAAAAAAAATATTTTTCACACACAGAGAGTGATGAATCTGTGGAATTCTCTGCCACAGAAGGTAGTTGAGGCCACAGTTCATTGGCTATATTTAAGAGGGAGTTAGATGTGGCCCTTGTGGCTAAAGGGATCAGGGGGTATGGAGAGAAACATAGAAACATAGAAACATAGAAATTAGGTGCAGGAGTAGGCCATTCGGCCCTTCGAGCCTGCACCGCCATTCAATATGATCATGGCTGATCATCCAACTCAGTATCCTGTACCTGCCTTCTCTCCATACCCTCTGATCCCCTTAGCCGCAAGGGCCACATCTAACTCCCTCTTAAATATAGCCAATGAACTGGCCTCGACTACCCTCTGTGGCAGAGAGTTCCAGAGATTCACCACTCTCTGTGTGAAAAAAGTTCAGGTAGGTAGGTACAGGATACTGAGTTGGATGATCAGCCATGATCACATTGAATGGCGGTGCAGGCTCGAAGGGCCGAATGGCCTAATCCTGCACCTATTTTCTATGTTTCTATGTTTCTATTACATAGCATTGAAGAGCTAGTATGGACACGATGGGCCAAGTGGCTCCTATCTCTGCTAAATCACTGCATGCTTGTGTAAGTTGTGTTCCTCCAGCAGGTGATTAAGCTGAGTGTTAATTGCTTCAGCTTCACAGATGGAGCCCGTATACTGCAACTTCTTGCCTGACAAGGTGACGAAAAATCAATGTCAACAGACATACGAGGGACGGCACGATTAACGTGACTCTTGCACCTCGGCTTGTTTACAGAGAGGATCTTTATTATATACCATCGCTAGTTAGAAATATCTAAACACAGTAAATCCTGGGCCTCAGCAGTAAATCCACCATCAAATTACAGATACACAAAAAAGCTGGAGAAACTCTGCGGGTGCAGCAGCATCTATGGAGCGAAGGAAATAGGCAACGTTTCGGGCCGAAACCCGGAAGGAAATAGGCAACGTTTCGGGCCGAAACCCGGAAGGAAATAGGCAACGTTTCGGGCCGAAACCCGGAAGGGTTTCGACCCGAAACGTTACCTATTTCCTTAGCTCCATAGATGCTGCTGCACCCGCTGAGTTTCTCCAGCATTTTTGTCTACCTTCGATTTTCCAGCAACTGCAGTTCCTTCTAAAACATCAAATCACAGATAATCACCCTCAAAACATAATGCCTTTGTGAAATCGCCAGCGTATTAGCAGTGATTCTTGTTGCCGTAAATAATTTCGTATTTACTGCAGTAAAATGGCAGAAGGGTTAACACGAGGGCTAGCTAGTCAGACTTCATCAAATTTGGGCGTCGCAGCTTTGGAAGATAGACATCAAAAGCTGGGGGAACTCAGCGGGACAGGCAGCATCTCTGGAGAAAAGGAATGGGTGACCTTTCGGGTCGAGACCCTTCTTCAGACTGGAGAGTCAGGGGAAAAGGAAACGAGAGATATAGATGGTGATGTAAAGAGATTTAGAACAACTGAATAATAATAATAATAATACATTTTATTTATGGGCGCCTTTCAAGAGTCTCAAGGACACCTTACAAAAGTTTAGCAGGTAGAGGAAAAACATGTAAGGGGAATGAAATAAATAGTAGAGACATGACTAGTACACAAAGTAAAGACAGAATTCAATACAAAACACAATATGAGGCAATGAATGCACAGATGAAAAGGGAGGGGTACGTGGGGCTAAGGATAGGCAGAGGTGAAGAGATGGGTCTTGAGGCGGGACTGGAAGATGGTGAGGGACACGGAATTGCGGATCAGTTGGGGGAGGGAGTTCCAGAGCCTGGGAGCTGCCCTGGAGAAGGCTCTGTCCCCAAAACTGCGGAGGTTGGACTTGTGGATGGAGAGGAGACCGGCTGATGTGGATCTGAGGGACCGTGAGGGTTGGTAGGGGGAGAGGAGTTCAGTGAGATATGGGGGGGCCAAATGGTGGAGGGCTTTGTAGGTGAGGACCAGGATTTTGTAGGTGATCCGGTGGGAGATGGGAAGCCAGTGAAGTTGTTTGAGGACTGGAGTGATGTGATGCCAGGATTTGGTGTGGGTGATGAGTCGGGCGGATGAAAGATATGCATAAAAGCAATGATGATAAGGGAAACAGGAGGTAGACAAAAATGCTGGAGAAACTCAGCGGGTGAGGCAGCATCTATGGAGCGAAGGAAATAGATGACGTCACCTATTCACCTATTCCTTCGCTCCATAGATGCTGCCTCACCCGCTGAGTTTCTCCAGCATTTTTGTCCACCTTCGATTTTTCCAGCATCTGCAGTTACTTCTGAAACATAAAGGAATCAGGTCGTTGTTAGCTGTGAGAATGAGACAACGAAACTCAACAAGCCAACTTTGAAGCTGGGGCGACTTGGGTGGGGGAGGGATGGAGAGAGAGGGAATGCTGGGGTTACTTGAGGCTAGTTAAGTCAATATTCATACTACTGTGTTGTAAGCTGCCCAAGCGAAATATGAGATGCTGTTCCTCCAATTTGCATTTGGAATTTAGTTTCCAAATTTAATAGGAAGTAATTATGAAGAATGATTTTAACGTAACCAAGATTTCTTCTATTCTTGGGTTTTTGCCTCAGTAACTCCCTGTTTGTGGAGTTGAAAACATCACCTTAAGCAAGAAAGGTAATTCTACCCCCATTACATAGTGTTTCCACCAGGAAGTTAAGTTCTCCTGTGACAAGACTGCAAAAAGTAGTAAACACTGCCCAGTCCATCATCGGCTCTGACCTCCCCACCATCGAGGGGATCTATCGCAGTCACTGCCTCAAAAAGGCTGGCAACATCATCAAGGACCCACACCATCCTGGCCATACACTCTTCTCACCGCTACCTTCAGGTAGAAGGTACAGGAGCCTGAAGACTGCAACAACCAGGTTCAGGAATAGCTACTTCCCCACAGCCATCAGGCTATTGAACTCAACTCAAACAAAACTCTGAACATTAATAGCCCATTATCTGTTTATTTGCACTTCGAGCCAGCACCGCCATTCATTGTGATCATGGCTGATCGTCCCCTATCAATAACCCGTGCCTGCCTTCTCCCTATATCCCTTGACTCCACTAGCCCCTAGAGCTCTATCTAACTCTCTCTTAAATCCATCCAGTGACTTGGTCTCCACTGCCCTCTGAGGCAGGGAATTCCACAAATTCACAACTCTCTGGGTGAAAAAGTGTTTTCTCACCTCAGTCTTAAATGACCCCCCCTTTATTCTCAGACTGTGGCCCCTGGTTCTGGACTCGCCCAACATTGGGAACATTTTTCCTGTATCTAGCTTGTCCAGTCCTTTTATAATTTTATATGTTTCTATAAGATATCCCCTCATCCTTCTAAACTCCAGTGAATACAAGCCTAGTCATTTCAATCTCTCCTCATATGACAGTCCCGCCATCCCAGGGATCAATCTGGTGAACCTACGCTGCACTGCCTCAAGGATGTCCTTCCTCAAATTAGGAGACCAAAACTGTACACAATACTCCAGATGTGGTCTCACCAGAGCCCTATGCAGCTGCAGAAGAACCTCTTTACTCCTATACTGAAATCCTCTTGTTATGAAGGCCAACATTCCATTAGCTTTCTTCACTGCCTGCTGTGGCAAGGAATTCCACAAATTCACAACTCTCTGGGTGAAAACGTTTTTTTCTCACCTCAGTCTTAAATGACCTCCCCTTTATTCTAATAGGATAGTGCTAGTGTGTGTGTGTGGGGGGGGGGGGGGGGGGGGGGGGAGGGAGGGGGATCGCTGGTCGGTGCGGACTCGGTGGGCCAAAGGGCTCGTTTCCATGCTGTGTCTCTAAACTAGAAAAAACAAAACTAAATGAAAAAGTGGCTGCAGTCCAGGGCGACAATGCTCGACATGTCAAGGAATGAAACCATGCCCTGCATGCAGAACATAGACACCCGCTCTCTGTAGATATAGAAACATAGAAACATAGACAATAGGTGCAGGAGTAGAGGCCATTCGGCCCTTCGAGCCTGCACCGCCATTCAATATGATCATGGCTGATCATCCAACTCAGTATCCTGTACCTGCCTTCTCTCTATATATATAATAGAGTTTATTAATGCATCTGGGTGTGTTTTGACTGGGTTTACCACTCGAAGTCTATGCCTTGAAGATATGCTCACAATACATATCGTAAGATGACTTCCATATGAAAATTATCTTTTGCAAAAGCAATATAATTATCCTATTTTTCAGCTTGATAAATTTAACTGCTGAGCTTTCCGTGATATATTAATATTAGTTCAATTTTTAAACCAAGAGTCTGGTGCCTTCAACAATGGAACATTTGTTTGGCACAGCTCTGCATTACCTCAATTGGCTTCTTAATTCCAAGATTAAAAGTCAAATCCACAAATAATACGGCATGAAATCTGATATGTACTGTACGTTGAGTTCAGTTTATTAAGGTCATAAGGAATAGGAGTAGAATTAGGCCATTCGGCTCATCAAGTCTACTCAGCCATTCAATCATGGCTGATCTATCTCTCCCTCCTAACCCCATTCTCCTGTCTTCACCCCATAACATCTGGCACCTGTACTAATCAAGAATCTATCTTTCTCTGCCTTAAAAAATATCCACTGACTTGGCCCCCACAGACTTCTGTGGCAAAGAATTCCACAGATTCACCACCCTCTGACTAAAGAAATTTCTCTGCATCATCTTCCTAAAAGAATGTCTTTTAATTCTGAGGCTGTGACCTCTAGTCCTAGACTCTCCCACGAGTGGAAATATCCTCTCCACATCCACGCTATCCGAGCCTTTCACTATTCTGTACGTTTCAATGAGGTTCCCCCCCTCATTCTTCTAAACTCCAGCGAGTACAGGCCCAGTGCCGACAAACGCTCATCACAGGTCAACCTATGTCAGGTGTACCGAGGATTCAGTTTGAGTTTAGTGTATTGTCACGTGTACCGAGGTACAGTGAAAAGCTTTTGTTGCGTGTTAACCAGTCAGCGGAAAGGTTTCAATCGATCCATTGACAGTGTACAGATACATGATAAGGGAATAACGTTTAGTGCAAGGTAAAGCCAGCAAAGTCCGATCAAGGATAGTCCGGGGGTCTCCAATGAGGTAGATAGTGGTTCAGGACCGCTCTCTAGTTGTGGTAGGATGATTCAGTTACCTGATAACAGTTGGGAAGAAACTTCCCCTGAATCTGCAGGTGTGCGTTTTCACACTTTTGTACCTTTTGCCCAACGGGAGATTTGGGAGAAGAGGGAGTGGCCGGGGTGCGACTGGTCCTTGATGATGCTGCTGGCCTTGAGGTGTAGATGGAGTCAATGGAGGGGAGGTTGGTCTGGGCTGCGTCCACAATTCGCTGCAAATTCTCGCGGGTCTTGGATGGATCTGTACGCAAACCGTGCTGTGATGCATCCCGATAAAATGCGTATCTTTTTTTAAATATATATTTTTATTAGAAGCAAACTATTTTACACACATTTCATGAATAACAGTCGTACATTGTTAATATTATCAGTTGTGGATTAGTTCTGCTTCTAGTTTTTTTTTAAAGATAGGAAATAAGAGAGAAAGAGGAAGAAAAAACTGTCACACAAATGTCAAGATTAAAAAAAAAATGGAATGGTTTACCAATAATACATCTTTGGAGATAGGTTCGTGGATTATAAAGTTTAGCTTTTCATCTAATCCTGGGTTCAACCTTCAGTTAGGTTCCGATCTACACCTTCAAATAGTCAATTAATGGAGACCACATTCTAACAAAAAGTTCTTGTTTGTCCATTAAGACAAATCTGATTCTTTCCAGGTGTAGGGTCTCGGGCATTTCCATAATCCACATTTTATGCGTATCTGAGTGATGGAAATGATGTAATCTCCGTAACGCACAAGTGCATGTGAGTGGAGTAGGCAGAGAACGACAACTGGTTGCTTTCCAGGTGAGACCATAACCCTGGACAAAGTATCTTAATTGCCGACTGTTAACGCAGGCGGAGACAGGATTTGCATCATTAGCCCATGTCAATGGGTTCTTGCGGCCATTTAAGACAATTAACTGGCCTCCATCTACAATAACACTTGAAAATATGCAGACACTCTTAATGAGCTAGAGCTTGCTTTGATGAATTGGCACGGAGGTTCTGCTTTCGTTGCAGTGTTTTAATGGATATTGCTTAGGCCCAAACTTGGAATAAGCAACATTGAAGGTTTTTTCTGATTGAAAGATGCAGACCCTTCCTCCCAACCATCGATCACCCTAGTTCTATGTTATCCCACTTTCTCATCCGCTCCCTACACGCAAGGGGCAATATACAGAGGGCCAATTAGCCTACAAACCTGCACGCCTTTGGGATGTGGGGGAAAACCCACAAAGTCACAGGGAGAACGTGCAAACTCCACACAGACAGCACCCGTAGTCAGGATCGAATCCGGGTCTCGGGCACCGTAAAGAAGACTTGCCCCAACAGGAGAAATGTTCGCCATGTTGGGGGAGTCCAGATCCAGGGGTCACACAGTTTAAGAATAAGGGGTAGGCCATTTAGGATTGAGATGAAGAAAAACCTTTTCACCCAGAGAGTTGTGAATCTGTGGAATTCTCTGCCACAGAAGGCAGTGGAGGCCAATTCACTGGATGTTTTCAAGAGAGAGTTAGATTTAGTTCTTAGGGCTAACGGAATCAAGTGATATGGGGAGAAAGCAGGAACGGGGTACTGATTCAGCCTTGATCATATTGAATGGCGATGCTGGCTCGAAGGGCTGAATGGCCTACTCCTGCATCTATTTTCTATGTTTCTATGTTGGGTGAAATCGAGAAGTTGTTGCTCCAACAAGCTCAGTCAGGTTCAAGAATGTTCCTTTGATGGTTTTGAAATGTCATGGCTTGGATGGTGGCCAAGTGCCTTTTGTGATTGAAGTGAAAGGGTGAATAGCAATAGGGTGACTCCTGTTAGTGTTTGATCTGATGACAGGCCGTTTGCTCACCCATGATAAATATGCACAGGTACTATCAGCATATATAGATAATGCAAATGCTGACTGCAGATTGGCGCAACTTAGTGTGGAGGAATGAGACAGTGTTCAAACATTACCAAGCTGAAGCCTATGAAATGCCAACATCAAAACATAGAAAATAGGTGTAGGAGTAGGCCATTCGGCCCTTCGAGCCAGCAAACGGCAGTGGAGATATTTTTAAGGCAGGCATAGATAGATTCTTGATTAGTGCGGGTGTCAGGGGTTATGGAGAGAAGGCAGGTGAATGGAGTCAGAATGGGTGACGTTTCGGTTCGAGACCCTTCTTCAGGCTGGTTAGGGATGAGGAAAATGAGAGACATAGACGGTGCTGGGGAGAGGTGGAGAACAATGAATGAAAGGTAGACAAAAATGCTGGAGAAACTCAGCGGGTGCAGCAGCATCTATGGAGCGAAGGAAATAGGCAACGTTTCGGGCCGAAACCCGGAAGGAAATAGGCAACGTTTCGGGCCTAGTGGAAACATCTTCTCCACATCCACTCTATGCAAGCCTTTCACTATTCGGTTAGTTTCAATGAGGTGTCCCCTCATCCTTCTAAACTCTGTTCATCAGTAGACAGACAGAAAAAGCTGGAGTAACTCAGCGGGACAGGCAGCATCTCTGGAGAGAAGGAGTGGGTGACGTTTCGGGTCGAGACCCTTCTCCAGACTGATGTCGGAGGCCTGTAAAAACAGTGATGGATCGAGAAGAGACAAGCTCTCCTGAAGCACTCAGACATTCAGTAATTGCACGCTTCTGTAACCAATACATAGTGGAGTAACACCGCCCTATCATAGACGCAGGTACAGATGCCGCAGTTTTAAGCAACGTGCGTGGAATAAAAGATGTCAACTCAGCTAGAATAATTAGAGTTGCATAGATTTCCTCCTGCCGTTCAAAGCAAACATGTTTCCGCATTCCATTGGATTTGTACCTGGCAACAATGCAAAGGGCTAAGAAATCAATTGTGGGCCACATCAGATGCTTGTAAACAGAGCACACATTCTCTCTTGTTTTACGATGCGTTTGTGTTGAATAATTGGCCAGCTCTTGAGCAATTTGCCCCCAGCCCTCCTCTCCTGGTTATATTTGAACAGCAACAAGAAGGCAACCTTCTTATTGTTTTCCAATGTGTGGAGCAGAGAAGATTCTCAATGTAGTGTGCCACACTCTTTAATCTTTACTGCATGTCAAAACAAGAAGAAAACCTTTGCCTGCAGCCCTGAGCTTGATTAACAGTCATCTGAGGCCATTCAGATTTCCACTGCTCCATGCAAGATACAATAACAATACGAGATGGGGTTGCAAAGATGGATCGTGCCTTTAATGCCTGAGCCAGCACTGAATTAAATCTGACTAAGGCTGGTAGATCTGTTGCCAGAGTCCCAGGTTCGATCCCAACTGCGGGCGCTGTGGGAGTGTAGAGTTCTCCCTGTGAGCGCGTGGGTTTCCCCCAGATGCTCCATAGAGTGAAACAGCGTGGAAACAGGCCCAACTTGCCCACACCGGCCAACATGTCCCATCTACACTAGTCCCACCTGCCTGCTCCCGGTCCATATCCCTCCAAACCTGTCCTATCCAAGGTACACAAAATTGCTGGGAAACTCAGCGGGTGCAGCAGCATCTATGGAGCGAAGGAAATAGGCGACGTTTCGGGCCGAAACCCTTCTTCAGACTGATGGGGGGTGGGGAAAGAAAGAAGGAAAAAGGGAGGAGGAGGAGGAGCCCGAGGGCGGGCGGATGGAGGAGACAGCTAGAGGGTTAAGGAAGGGGAGGAGACAGCAAGGGCTAGCCAAATTGGGAGAATTCAATGTTAATGCCATAAGGACGCAAGGACCCCAGACGGAATATGAGGTGCTGTTCCTCCAATTTCCGCTGTTGCTCACTCTGGCAATGGAGGAGACCCAGGACAGAGAGGTCGGATTGGGAATGGGAGGGGGAGTTGAAGTGCTGAGCCACCGGGAGGTCAGGTAGGTTATTGCGGACTGAGCGGAGGTGTTCGGCGAAACGATCGCCCAACCTACGCTTGGTCTCACCGATGTAAATCAACTGACATCTAGAGCAGCGGATGCAGTAGATGAGGTTGGAGGAGATACAGGTGAACCTGTCCTATCCATGTACCTGTCCAGTTTACATTAGCCTGTTATTGTCATGTGTATCAAGGTACAGTGAACAGCTGTTATTTGCAAGCTGTCCAGTCAAAGACTAGACATGAACGTATCCCAAAGATGTACGGACATGTCTGTAAATTGCCGCTAGTGTGTAGGGAGTGGATGAGAAAGAGGGATACCATGGAACTAGTGTGAACGGGTGATCGATGGTCAGCATGGACCCAGTGGGCCGAAGGGCCTGTTTCCTTGCTGGATCGTTAGCCAAACAAAAAGCCATAATGTGCTGGAGTAACTCAGCAGTCCAGGATGGGGGAGGGATGGAGAGAGAGGGTTTGCAAGGGTTATGGTTAGAAGGGTCTCGACCTGAAACGTCACCCATTCCTTCTATCCAGAGATGCTGCCTGTCCTGCTGAATTACTCCAGCACTTTGTGTCTATCTTCAATGTTCATACCCTTCCTTCTTGCTTTATCCTACATCTTTGACCTTCATCATGAGGAGACAATCTCGTGCAAAACTCACACGCTTCCCGCAGAAATGGGATTGTTGTAAATACCTGGAGAACAGGAGCGTTGCCAGCTATCATTATTATCACAAACTATCAGACCCCTGCATCATTTCAAGGCCTATTGATTTTAATTGTTCTGTAAAACATTGATGTCTTAGCTTTGAGAAACACTGTACATGTTTCTGCTTTAGTCAAATAAATATATTCCTTTAATATGTTGATAGAATGCCAGTACAGGCCCGAATAGCACATTCTGGCGTTGGCTTATTAATTATACTGTAGGTAGTGTGTTATTCTGCAACAAAAAGGGCTCCAAGCACAGATCATTCCTTGCTGGTGGTATCTCTGGGGGAATGTCATGCTATAAGTTGCTCAGTGTACGTTGGTTTACCGGTAGAGTTGCTGCCTCACAGCGCCAGAGACCCGGGTTCGAACCCATCTGTACGGAGTTTGTACATTCTCCCCGTGAACTGCGTGGGTTTTCCCCAGGTGCCCAGGTTTCCTCCCACGCTCCAAAGACGTACAGGTTTGTAGGTTAATTGGCGTTGGTTATAAATGTAAAATTGTCATGTAAATTGTTGGTATATTTGTAAATTGTCCCTCGTGTGTATGGGATAGTGTGGGGGTCGTTGGTCGGCACGGACCCGGTGGGCCGAAGGGCCTGTTTCCGCGCTGTATCTCTATGTCTATCTCTAAACATTCTCCAGAGATGTTGCCTGACCCGCTAGTTTACTCCAGCACATCGAGTCTTTTTTTTATTTGCAAACCGGCAGGAATGACCACAAACGCACCGCACCTTCAGAGTTAGCCCACAAGATCATAACAGCGAGGAGCAGAATCAGGCCCTTCGGCCCATCAGGTCCACTCCACCATTCCATCAAGGCTGATCTATCTTTCTCTCTCAATCCCATTCTCCTGCCCTCTCCCCATAACCCCTGACACCCGCACTAATCAAGAATCTATAAAGAAGGGTTTTGGCCCGAAACGTCGCCTATTTCCTTCGCTCCACAGATGCTGCTGCACCCGCTGAGTTTCTCCAGCACTTTTGTGTACCTTCGATTTTCCAGCATCTGCAGTTCCTTCTTCAACAAGAATCTATCAATCCCCATTTTAAAAATATCCACTGACTTGGCCTCCGCAGCCGTCTGTGGCAATGAATTCCACAGATTCACCACCTGAAGAAATTCCTCTTCATCTCCCTTCTTAAGGTACATCCTTATATTCTGAGGCTGCGCGCTCTGGTCCAAGACTCTCCCACGCTGCTGAACACAGAGGATATCTCATCTATAATAGGGCTGTTCCCACTTTCCAATTACAGCACACAAATGCCTCAACAATGTGCTAATTCAGAGTCATTCCTTAACTATAACGGGCTTTTTGCTTCTAAGAATACCTTGCCTTCTATTGTGTGTAGTTCCTTTATGTTTTAACACCCCTGCATAAAGAGCTCTAAAGCATTGCCATTATCAGCCAACGTTAAAATTGCCCATTGGACCCACGCACATACAGAATGAGCAGTAACAGTTGGATGAGGAAATTGGCTTTTTGTGTGTAATAATTGAAATTCATAAAATAAGATACTGAGTTGACAAGAATTTAAACATGATAAGGAATTCAATTAAATCTTACAATCAGACTTACATTATAAATTTAACAACTTAGTAGGACCAATGCAATGCTTCATGTAACGAATGCTCAGTTTTAGCTGCACAGCTGTCCCACTTTCCCCGAGTTACTCACGTATTCTCCCGAGTTTTCCCCTTGATTCAAACTCGCAGAAACATAGAAACATAGAAACATAGAAAATAGGTTCAGGAGTAGGCCATTCGGCCCTTCGAGCCTGCACCACCTTTCAATATGATCATGGCTGATCATCCAACTCAGTATCCCATCCCTGCCTTCTCTCCATACCCCCTGATCCCTTTAGCCACAAGGGCCACATCTAACTCTTAAATATAGCCAATGAACTGGCCTCAACTACCTTCTGTGGCAGAGAATTCCAGAGATTCACCACTCTCTGTGTGAAAAATGTTTTCCTCATCTCGGTCCTAAAAGATTTCCCTCTTATCCTTAAACTATGACCCCTTGTTCTGGACTTCCCCAACATCGGGAACAATCTTCCTGCATCTAGCCTGTCCAACCCCTTAAGAATTTTGTAAGTTTCTATAACAATCTTCTAAATTCTAGCGAGTACAAGGCGAGTCTATCCAGTCTTTCTTCATATGAAAGTCCTGACATCCCAGGAATCAGTCTGGTGAACCTTCTCTGTACTCCCTCTATGGCAAGAATGTCTTTCCTCAGATTAGGAGACCAAAACTGTACGCAATACTCCAGGTGTGGTCTCACCAAGACCCTGTACAACTGCAGTAGAACCTCCCTGCTTCTATACTCAAATCCTTTTGCTATGAATGTTCGTAACGAGTCCGTAGGAGTTTGTGAATATATCGTAGCGGCTCGTTATGCCAGCCACAGGTACTCGCGGCTTCAGGTAAGTCGGGACTTTTTTTCCCAGCCCGATTGAAAATGTCCACGAGTTAAAAAAATGGTCTGGGATGAAAGAATTTGCAACTTTTTACTCGTAAGGAGCGCATCGAAATAGCCGTGGGAATTCGTAGACAGACTCGTAGGAGTTTGTGAACATATTGTGGAAGGTCATAGGAGTTCGTAGACTACCACGATCTTGATTTTTTTTAGGTACTTTAAATTTGGCGGAGGTTTTGAATTAAGTCGTTAAAGTGACAGGCCCTTTACAGTGAAGAGTGGTCTAGACATGAATCATGACTTGATTCACAAAAGGTCCAGGATTCTGTTTAGAAACATGTCTTGCCCCAGAGTTTACTTTCAACCAAGCACTCTATTAAAGCTAATCATTTTATCTAACATCTCCTGAATAGCGTCACCACCTCATAAACACTTTCTTGGCTTTAGAAACATGCTGTTCTGCATCTTACATGGACAATTAAACGGCCTGGGCGTGATTTATGGCACTCTGTAAAGATCTAAGATCAATATTAGCAACAAGATGAAGAGAGACACAAAACGCTGGAGTAACTCAGCGGGACAGGCAGCATCTCTGGAGAAATTTTGTTTATTTGTTTATTTATTCGTGTGTGTGTGTGTGTGTGTGTGTGTGTGTGTGTGTGTGTGTGTGTGTGTGTGTGTATTTATACAATAGTATATGGACACACTGATCTGTTCTGTAGTCATGCCTACTATATTCTGTTGTGCTGAAGCAAAGCAAGAATTTCATTGTCCTATCAAGGACACATGACAATAAGCTCTCTTGAATCTTGAGACAAGGAATGGGTGTCTGAAGAAGTGTCTCTTTCCCCCCCCTCACCTTTCTGCCCTCTGGTTTTTGGTTGCCCAACTCTGGGTAAAAGATTCTGTAGGTCTTCTAAACCTGTTTGATATTGAGGTTTTCAAGGAGGAACTGCAGATGCTGGAAAATCGAAGGTAGACAAAAATGCTGGAGAAACTCAGCGGGTGCAGCAGCATCTATGGAGCGGAGGGAATAGGCGACGTTTTGGGCCGAAACCCTTCTTCAGACTGCCTGTTGGGGAATTTTGGCAGCTTGAGAAGAACGTATTATTTGTGCTACATCGAGGCATCTCACTTGTGACTCCGGAGTGTGTTGGCTGAATTTTCAGGGTGCAAGGTTTAATGTCTCAGCGGGTGAGGCAGCGTCTATGGAGCGAAGGAAATAGGCAATGTTTCGGGACGAAACCCTTACGGGTTTCGACCCGAAACGTTGCCTATTTCCTTCCGGGTTTCGACCCGAAACGTTGCCTATTTCCTTCGTTCCATAGATGCTGCCTCACCCCCTGAGTTTCTCCAGCACTTTTGTCTACCTTCGATTTTCCAGCATCTGCAGTTCCTTCTTGAACTCTTTGCATCTCAATATCATTTGCTCAGTCATAAACATGGGAAATGCGCTCATATTTTCTACTCCGATCTCTGATCCAAATCTGTTTGACTTGGAATTGTGACAGGGCCTTCCAGCACTGACAAATGACTGAAATGTTGCTCATTTCATATTGCATTAACTTGCAGATGATTATCTGTCTCTTCCTGTGAATTCAGCAGTGTAACATTCATAGCCAGACTTCACGCCTCTAGTGTGGACTGTTTCTGATGACTGGATTAGTCGGTTATGCCCCTGTCCCACTTAGGAAACCTGAACGGAAACCTCTGGAGACTTTGCGCCCCACCCAAAGTTTCCATGCGGTTCCCGGAGGTTGCAGGTGGTTGCCGGAGGTTGCAGGTAGTGGAAGCAGGTAGGGAGACTGACAAAAACCTCCGGGAACCTTGGGTGGGGCACAAAGTCTCCAGAGGTTTTCGTTCAGGTCTCCCGGAGGTTTTTGTCAGTCTCCCTACCTGCTTCCACTACCTGCAACCTCCGGCAACCACCTGCAACCTCCGGGAACCGCATGGAAACCTTGGGTGGGGCGCAAAGTCTCCAGAGGTTTCCGTTCAGGTTTCCTAAGTGCGACAGGGGCATAAAACATTTGCGTTTGATATGGATTGAATGATTGAACGGTACAGCAGAGATGGGGCATCTTGGTAGGCACAGGCAAGTTGGGCCGAAGGGCCTTTTTTTCCACGTTATATCACTCTGAGAGATGTAACATGATCTTTGAAGATATATGCTGAGCAATACAACCAATTTAATTGAAAATAGGACAAAGGTTGTCAGGATAATTAAAGATGGTAAAATAATAAGGGCATCAGTGTTCCACATTATTCTGTAGAGGCTTTGATGTAATCCTACTTTTTTGGATGTCTGGTGTGTATTAAATATGGTGATAAAATATTAAAAATAGTCTCAGTTTGAGTTAGTTCTACATGTAGGAATTGAGGGCTCAATTGAGGGCGCAGAGGTAGAGTTGCTGCCTTAAGCGGCCTTTTCACGGGGCGAGTTGACGCAAGATGTCACCAGAGTGAAGAGGTCGTGGTCCAGCACGAGTCTCGCACGATATAACGGCAGTAGATAAAGAGTTCCCACGGTACTCGGCATTTCTGCTATTTGCGCGAGTGACTTGTCCGTTTCCCGACCTTTCCCGTTAAATCTTGAATGAACATCATGAACTACACGTGACACAAATGGTGTAACTTTTTTTTTCACACACTATATATATCCTCCCTTGGTTGAATTGGCTCATTTGGAGACATGTTTTACTGTGTATGTGGGAGACACAGATGGACTGAGCACAGTACCTCGGTCTTACTGTGTGGGAGAGGGGGAGAAAGAGATGTACACTCACAGAGGCAGAGTCTCTCAGCCTGTGTAAGAGGGAGGGAGAGAGAGAGAGAGGCACACACAAGGTGGATGTGAAATCTCACCTGCCTGTTTCAGTGACAGACACCCGCCGTCAGTAAATGAAGACACCCCCATCTGTCTCCCCCTCCTCTCCCTCGACTCCCCCACCTTTCCCTCCCAACTCCAGTCCCGTCCCGACCCCCTGGGAAACTGAATAGAGCAACAGTCAACTGCTGCCTGTGCGCTGATATGACAATAAAGGCTACTTTACTTTACTGAGTTAAAGAGTTCCCACGGTAGACTGTAAAACTGGGACCCTGGTTCTGGACTCCCCCAACACCGGAACCCTTCTTCAGACAGCCTAATCGGAATTGAGTCTGAAGATGTGTCTCGTCCCGAAACATCAGCTTTTTTTCTCCAGAGATGCTGCTTGACTCGCTGAGTTACTCCAGCTTTTTGTGTCTGTCTTCGGTTTAAACCAGCATGTACAGTTCACTCCTTACACGGGTCTCTGTACAACATTGATTGGTAGCGTTCCGGACCCCTGGACCCGAGGACTCCGACCTGTATCTAACATAGAAACATAGAAACATAGAAAGTAGGTGCGAGAGTAGACCACCAGGTCCGTCGAGCCCGCACCGCCATTCGCTCATGGCTGAACACTAAACAGACACACTTACCCACAAACAGTAGACACAAGACACAGAACACAAGACACTACCCTCCCCTTTATACCGCTATCACCCCTCTCCACCCCAAGAACCGCTTGATCTCCTGGGGGAGGCAAAAAACCGGATAAAAACCCAGGTCCAATTCGGGAAAAAAATCCGGGAAATTCCTCTCCGACCCCAATCCAGGCGATCGACACTTGTCCAGGAGATCACTCAGGTCTTACTATACTAACCATACCTAGGTCCATATCCCTGCCCTCTCCCCGTAGCCCCTTATCCCCTTGGCAGCTAAAAAACCATCTATTTTAGACTTAAATATATTTAACGTTTCTGCTTCCACTGCTCCCTGGGGCAGTGAATTCCATAAATTAACCACCCTCTGGGTGAAGAAGTTCTTCCTCATCTCAGTTTTAAAAGAGCCCCCCCTTATTCTGCGACTATGTCCCCTAGTTCTAGTTTCCCCGATCATTGGGAACATCCTCGGTGCATCCACCCGATCAAGGCCCCTCACGATCTTATATGTTTCAATGAGATCGCCTCTCATTCTTCTAAACTCCAAAGAGTAGAGTTCCAGCCTACTTAACCTTTCCTCATATGTCAATCCCCTCATTGCAGGAATTAATCTTGTAAACCTTCGCTGCACTGCCTCCAGGGCTAGTACATCCTTTCTTAAGTATGGACCCCAGAACTGTACACAGTATTCCAAATGTGGTCTCACTAATACTGTGTACAGCTGCAGCAAGACCTCCGTATTTTTATACTCAATCCCCCTAGCAATAAAGGCCAAAACTCCATTGGCCTTCCTGATTGCTTGCTGCACCTGCATACTAACTTTTAGTGATTCATGTACTAATACCCCTAGATCCCTTTGCGTTGCATTACAACGCAGCTCCTCCTCATTTAGAAAATAACTTGCCCTATCATTTTTTTCCCAAAGTGAATGACTTCACATTTATTAGTATTAAATTTCATCTGCCAAGTTGTTGCCCACTCACCTAGCTTATCTATATCCTTTTGCAGACTCTTCCTATCCTCCTCATCCCCTACTTTTCCTCCCATTTTTGTATCGTCCGCAAATTTTGATATATTACACTTGGTTCCCTCCTCCAAATCATTTATATAAATTGTGAACAACTGGGGTCCCAGCACCGACCCTTGCGGAACCCCGCTAGTTACCGGTTGCCATCCCGAGTATGAACCATTTATCCCCACTCTCTGCTTCCTATTTGTTAGCCAATCCTCTACCCATGCTAATATATTACCCCCAATCCCATAATTTTTTATTTTGAGCAATAGTCTCTTATGTGGCACCTTGTCAAAAGCCTTTGGAAGTCCAAGTATACCACATCCACCGGTTCCCCTTTATCCACCCGGGTTGTTACTTCCTCAAAGAATTCGAGCAGATTCGTTAAACAGGACTTCCCCTTCACAAAACCATGCTGGTTCTGTCCGATGAAGTCATGTTTATCCAAGTGCCCCGTTAGTGTTTCTTTAATAATTGTCTCTAACATTTTACCCACCACCGATGTTAGACTAACCGGTCTATAGTTACCCGCCTTCTGTTTACTTCCTTTTTTAAATATAGGTGTTACATTGGCCATTTTCCAATCCACTGGGACCGTTCCTGCCTCCAGGGAGTTTTGGAAAATTATCACCAATGCATCCACAATCCCCACCGCTATCTCCCTCAAGACCCTTGGATGTAATCCATCAGGCCCAGGGGATTTATCCTCCTTCAGTCTCATTAATTTCCCTAATACCACCTCCTTGGTGATCTTAATAGTATTTAGCTCCTCCATTCCTACCGCCCCCTGTTTATCCAGCGTTGGAATATTTTTTGTGTCTTCTATGGTGAAGACTGATACAAAATACTCGTTTAATGCCTTTGCCATTTCCATGTTCCCCACCAACAACTCTCCAGTCTCACCCTCCAATGGACCAACGTTCACCTTAGCCACCCTTTTTCTTTTTATATAGCTATAAAAACTCTTACTATTAGTTTTTATGTTGTTCGCTAAATTCCTTTCATAGTCTATTTTCCCCGTCTTAATTAATCTCTTAGTTACTTTTTGCTGACCTTTAAATGCTTCCCAATCCTCTACCCTCCCTCTATCTCTGGCTACCTTATATGCCCTTGCCTTCAGCCGAATACTATCCTTTATAGTTTTACTGAGCCATGGCTGACTGTTCTTACCCTTACCCCTTTTTTTCTTCATAGGAATAAAATTTTCTTGAAGGTTATACAGTAGATCCTTAAACGTACACCACTGCTCATGTACCGTCTTATTCTTGAGTCTGCTATCCCAGTCAACTTTGATCAGCTCAGTCCTCATACCTTCATAATCCCCCTTATTTAGACTAAGCACCCTAGCCTGAGTTTCAACCTGCTCCCCTTCTATTTGAATATGGAATTCGACCATATTGTGGTCACTTGTTCCCAACGAGTCCCTAACTATGACATTTTTAATTAATCCTGCTTCATTACACAGGACCAGATCCAAGATTGCCTCCCCCCTTGTCGGTTCTGCAACATACTGTTCTAGGAACCCGTCTCTAATACATTCTATAAACTCTTCCTCTAATCTACCCTGCCCAGTTTGGTTTGCCCAATTAATATGAAAATTGAAGTCCCCCATGATTACAGCAGTTCCCTTTTTACATGCGTCAACTATTTGCAGATTTATGTTCTGACTAACAGCGTCACAGCTATTTGGAGGTCTATAAATTACACCCACTAGTGTTTTTTTCCCCTTGTTATTCTCTATCTGTACCCAAGCTGTTTCACTATCCTGATCCTTCAACGCAATATCCTTCCTCTCTATTGCCGTTATTCCCTCCCTTATTAAAAGGGCCACCCCTCCTCCCTTTCTTTCCTGTCTATCTTTTCTAATTGTCGAGTACCCCTCTATATTTAACTCCCAGTCCTGATCCCCTTGCAGCCATGTCTCCGTAATGGCCACGATATCATAACTATATATACTTAATTGCACCGTTAATTCATTTATCTTATTTTGAATACTCCGTGCATCTCTCAAAGAAATACATGTGAAAAATTTCTCACGGACCATAAAAATGCGTAACCTTTCAGTAAAGTCCCTTTTAAAGTCCCTTTTAAAGATTATAGTTATTTTCTTGAATCTCATTACCATAACTCATGAATAAGTTGATGTCCATATGCGGATGCAATTCTTTATTTTTATTTATTTTTTAAATTCAATCCACATAAGATAATTTTTACTCACCTTCTGTCCCCTCTGTCCAGCTTCCGGGTTCACCGTTCGCAGGAGTTCCCACGGTACCCGCAAGAGTTATTACGGATATCGCACTGGCCACTACGTCCATATAATGTTGCAATACTCAACCACAAGTGTACAAGTCACTCTTGGAGAAATTCAAACTTTCTTGAATTTTCTCCCGAGTGACCAAGTTACACGATGACCTGCCGTTAGCGCTACGGTGGTCCACGGTGGTCCACGAATGCCGTACTGTTATCGCACGAGGTTCCCACGATGTTAAACTCCGGTTAACTCTTGCGTCAAGTCGCCCCGTGAAAAGGCCGCTTTACAGTGCCAGAGACCCGGGTTCCATCCCGACTACGGGTGCTGTCTGTACGGAGTTTGTCCGTTCTCCCCCTGACCTGCGTAAGGGTTTTCTCCGAGATCTTCGCTTTCCTCCCACGAATCCAAAAACAGGCTCCGTAAGGGCCTGTTTCCGCGCTGTATCTCTAAACTAAACAAAACTAAACTAATGCGCGTGGACAAAAAATGCTGGAGAAACTCAGCGGGTGAGGCAGCATCTATGGGGAGAAGGAATAGGCGATGTTTCAGGTCGAGACCCTTCTTCAAACTAATGCAAGAATGAGTGTGCAAATGCTTGTTTGCGTGCGTGCGTGCGTGCGTGCGTGCGTACAAACATTGTTTATCTCAGCAGGACTCAGCACGGCACAGTGGTGCAGCAGGTAGAGCTGCTGCCCCACAGCATCACCGTTTGGTTCAGTTTAGAGATACAGCGCGGAAACAGGCCCTTCGGCCCACCGGGTCTACGCCGACCAGCGATCCCCCCGCACGCCAACACTCTCCTACACACACGCGGGACATTTTACGATTCTACCGAGCCAATGAACCTACGAGCCTGTACGTCTTTGGAGTGTGTGGGAGGAAACCGGGAGCTCCTGGAGAAAACCCACGCAGGTCACGGGGAGAACGTGCAAACTCCGCACAGACAGCACCCGCATAGTCAGGATGGAACCCGGGGTCTCTGGCGCTGTGAGGCAGCAACTCTACCGCTGCACCACCGTGACACCCAGGTTCAATTCTGACCACGAGTGCCCTCTGTGTGGAGTTTGCAGGCTCTCCCTGTGACCGCGTGGGTTTCCTCCAGGAGCTCAGGTTTCCTACCGCATCCCAAAGACGTGCGGGTTGGTGGCTTAATTGGCCCTTCTGTAAAACTGCCCCTAGTGTGTAGGGAGTGGATTAGAAAGTGGGATAGCATCGATGCAGTGTGTACGGGTGATCGATGGTCAGCATGGACTCAGTGGGCAGAAGGGCCTGTTTCCATGCTGTATCTCTAAACTAAACTAAAACAAACTACCCAGCCATTGCATTCCTTATCGCATCTTTCCAGGAGCTCGCTGCTTACAAATTGCCTGTCACTGTTCCTACTTTGCAACAGTGACAGCACTTTTAAGACTCTTTTATTGTCTGTACGATGCCTTAGGGGAGGGTGGAAATCACAAAAGCTCTGGAGATGATAAAAAAAACTCCTGATCTGATCAATCCGCACAGCCGTCGAGTTGCTGCCTCGAAGCGCCAGAGTCCCGCGTTCGATCCCGACTACGGGCGCTGTCTGTACGGAGTTTGCGCCTTCTCCCCGTGACCGCGTGGGTTTTTATCCGAGATCTTCGGTTTCCTCACACACTCCAGGTTTGTAGGCTGGTCGGCTTGGCATAAAATGTAAATTGTCCCTGGTGTGTGTAGGATAGTGTGAGTGTGCGGGGATCGCTGGTCAGCACGGACTCGGTGGGCCGAAGGGCCTGTTTCCGTGCTGTATCTCTGAATTAAATGCTGCCTCACATATTAAAATATTCCAGGGAAGACTGGACCAAAACTACACCATAGTCCAGTACACATAAACACACAATAAATACGTTTATTTATCAGAAGAATTCATCACTAAAAATCTGAAGATATTCCTTTATTTGGACAGGGATCCATGGAGTGATTGACTTCAATATTTACAGCTGTAAATATAATGGAATCTTTTCTCAAAGCAATTTTTGGTCATTTTAAAAGGCTTTTGGACCAAACCTCTTACCACAACCACAACCCCCCCCCCCCCCCCCCCCCCCACACACACACAGTCTGAGGAAGGGTCTCAACCCGAAACGTTGCTTATTCCTTCTCTCCGGAGATGCTGCCTGACCCGCTGAGTTAGTCTAGCCTTTGGTGTCTGCTGTTAGCTGTCTCTAAGATCTATTTCATGACCAATGTGAATTGTGATTGTTTAAATGATGAAGATTTGCAGGGCTAGTGAAAAAGTCACTGTCCGCTGAAGTTATACAAAGTAAACAGGCCCTTCCATTCATACCGTAATCATTTTCTGATTCGAATTGCTATTATACGTGAGACAAGGAATCATATCCGAGGCAATGAATTATATATTTGTGTGGGAAGGAACTGCAGATGCTGGTTTAAACCAAGGATAGTACAGAAAACTGGAGGAACTCAGCGGGCCAGTCAGCATCTCTGGAGAGAAGGAGTTGGTAACCATTATTTTGAAAATATTTTTAAGCAAATTCTTCCATTAATACATGCCCACTGCCGATTTTCCGGCACCTTCTTTAATCCGGGCAGGAATTACAAGAGCACACTTTAAATCCCACCCGGAGGTCTGAGGATGGGTCTTGACCAGAAACGTCACCTATCCCTTCTCTCCAGAGATGCTGCCTGACCCGCTGAGTTACTCCCAGCTTTGTGTGTGTGTATCTTTGTGAATAGTGACACCAATGGCATTTAACAAAGTAGAAAGCAGAGTCCTTGAGGCATTCAATGGCTGATCTCCTGTCTTGCTTGTTCTCCTTTACCATATCTTCTATCTCCTACCAATCTCAGCCGTGAAGGGAAAAGCTGAGAGTCAAGGTCCCTGGTCCTTCTCCCAACCCCTGCAGTCTTGTGGCCTGGGGTGGAATGGTTCCACATACATACATGGGTTCCACATCTCTGCTCTGAACAAGCAAGCTAGATGGGTCAAAAGGACATAAGGAATAGGAGTAGAATTAGGTCGTTTGGCCCATCAAGTCTACTCCACCATTCAACCATGGCTGATCTATCTCTCCCTCCTAACCCCATTCTCCTGCCTTCTCCCTATACTGTCCCTTCCATTCATATCGTAATAATTTTCTGATTCGAATTGCTATTATACGTGAGACAAGGAATCATATCCTAATCCTTATGGATAAGGCAAAGAATTATATATTTTGTGGGAAAGAACTGCAGATGCTGGTTTAAACGAAGGATAGTACAGAAAACTGGAGGAACTCAGCGGGTCAGTCAGCATCTCTGGAGAGAAGGAGTGTCTACTCAAGTCTACTCAACCATTCAATCATGGCTGATCTATCTCTCCCTCCTAACCCCATTCTCCTGCCTTCTCCCCATAACCCCTGACACCCGCACTAATCAAGAATCTATCTATCTCTGCCTGAAATATATCCACTAGTTTGGTCTCTTCCAAACCATGATCAGTGTTGCAAAATCTCTAGGGACCTGATTGAAACCTACTGAATACTGGAAGGCCAAGATAGAGTGGATGTGGAAAGGATGTCTGACTGGAACTCCAATGGATTAGGGCTAGCATTACAGCATCGATAAGCAGATACATTCAGTCAGCTACACATATCCAGCGATTGTCCATAGTCTCATAATGCCTCGACGTCCATTGATATTAACATTAGGGAAAAGCAATCAGTTTTGACAGGGCCTTTCAATTTAGCAAATTTTCATCACAAGCAAGCTGGCATTACAGGCAGCACGGACATCTGTCTTTGGAGCACTTATTAATTTCTGTGTGGTTGTTCTCTGCAGTCTAATTATATAAACACTGGAGTCAACATCAATCCATATCCCTTATTTTCACTGCAGCTTGGAATCACCCAGAGAGTTGTGAATCTGTGTGGGATTCTGTGCCATAGAAGGCAGTGGAGGCCAATTCACTGGATGCTTTCAAGAGAGGGAGTTAGATTTAACTCTTAGGGCTAACGGAATCAGGGGATCTGATGAGAAAGCAGGAACGGGGTACTGATTTCGGATGATCAGCCACGATCATATTGAATGGCGGTGCTGGCTCGAATGGCCTACTCCTGCACCTATGTTTCTATGTAACTCAGCGGGTCAGGCAGCATCCCGGGAGAAAAGGAATAGGTGACGTTTCGGGTCGAGACCCTTCTTCAGACTTGTTTATTAAGGGCTCGTGTCTTCTGCTTTGTTTCAGGATTCCTGTGTCCGCTCTTTGATAAAGACATTCCTGGCATTCCCTTAGAACCGCACCAACTCAGCCTCCAGTCTCAGGAGCATTGCGCTCAAGAGGAATTGCTGGTAATTTTAAAGCTAGCACGGAAGTGCACTTGTTATAACAGGGGGCCGGCTCAACTGATGTCCCAAGTCTACTATTAAATTCCTATCTCTCATCCCAGCGGGGACAAGTTAACTCTCTACATTGTTCTCGTACTTAAAAGAGCTCTTGCCACTTTGATCATCTTCTTGTCTTTGGGAACTGATTGGGGATGATCAGCCATGATCGTATTGAATGGCGGTGCTGGCTCGAAGGGCCGAATGGCCTCCTCCTGCACCTGTTTTCTATGTTTTTAAGTTCCTGTGACTCATTTACGATATCTGCCTCCACAACTAGGTTGGTCAGTTGCACAAAAAGGCAGAAATTTGCAACCATCGGTTCACCAACACAAGGAAGCTGTCGCCACACATAGATGGTGACACTGACATTCGCGACGTGCAATGTTTGGGACTTTTATCAGTCAGTCAGAAACAGCCAAGACTGTTTATTGAGGAAGGGTCTCGACCTGAAACGTCACCCATTCCTTCTCTCCAGAGATGCTGCCTGTCCCGCTGAGTTACTCCAGCATTTCTCCAGTTTAGACTCTCTCTAACTTCTACAGGTGCACAGTCGAGAGCATGCTGACCGGTTGCATCGTGGCTTGGTTCGGCAACTTGAGCGCCCTGGAGAGGAAAAGACTACAAAAAGTAGTAAACACTGCCCAGCCTATCACCGGCTCTGACCTCCCTACCATCGAGGGGATTTATCGCAGTCGCTGCCTCAAAAAGGCTGGCAGTATCATCAAAGACCCACACCATCCTGGCCACACACTCAACTCCCCGCTACCTTCAGGTAGAAGGTACAGGAGCCTGAAGACTGCAACAACCAGGTTCAGGAATAGCTACTTCCCCACAGCCATCAGGCTATTAAACCTGGCTCGGACAAAACTCTGATTATTAATAACCCATTTTCTGTTATTTGCACTTTATCAGTTTATTCATGTGTGTATATATTTATATTATGGTATATGGACACACTTATCTGTTCTGTAGTAAATGCCTACTATGTTCTGTGTGCTTAAGCAAAGCAAGAATTTCATTGTCCTATACAGGGACACATGACATGTCTATCCCCAGTTTAAACCACCATCTATAGTTCCTCCCTGCACACAGCCACTCTGTAACTCTCTTTGAAGATGCAGCCGAACCTATTGATTTACTTCCAGAATTTTCTGCTTGTCTCTTGTCCTCTGACAGGAATTTGCACGTTGCGCCTAACAACATCATCTGCGGTATAAATAGAAACTGATCCATCGCAGCTGTCCCACGTTGACAACCGAGATGTTTACGCCGCAGACATTCACATTGGGAAGCTTGATCTTTATGTCGCTTGCTATCACAAAGAAGGGAGGCCATTCGGTCCATCAGGTCCATTCCAGCTCCCAGTATAGCAGTCCCATCCATCTCATTCCCCCCTCCCCTCCCCCCCCCCCCTAATTCCCTGTTCCCTTACAACTTAATCGTTCTACTAGCCTATTAATTCTCCCTTGTTCCTTGGCCACTTCATGCATTCTAGCAGCAGAATTAGGCCATTCGGCCCATCAAGTCTGCTCCGTCATTCAATCCATGGCCTCTCAACCCCATTCTCCTGCCATCTCCCCGTAACCCCTGAAGCCCGTACTAATCAAGAATCTGTCAATCTCCAAGTTAAAAAGATATCGTTTTAAGAAGGAACTGCAGATGCAGGAACTGCAGATGCTGGAACTGCAGATGCTGGAACTGCAGATGCTGGAACTGCAGATGCTGGAACTGCAGATGCTGGGAGGGGATTCAATCTATCCCACGACAGAATGGGAAGGAGTTGTATAATGGCTCCATCTTTGCTGCGTAGAAGGCCACGGGCAAGATGGAGATGCACCAGGTTCCTGTGAAGACACTGAGGGTGAGGTGACTAAACTTTACTATAAGAAGTCCGAAGAAAGGTCTCGACCAAAAACATCACCCGTTCCTTCTCTCCAGAGATGCTGCCTGTCCCGCTGAGTTACTCTCTCTCCCTCTCTCTCTCCCTCTCTCGCTCACTCTCTCTCTCTCTCTCTCTATCTATCTATTTATCTATCTCTCTCTCCCCCCCCCTCTCCCCCTCTCTCTCCCTCCCTCTCCCCCCTCTCTCTCTCTCTCTCCCTCTGTCTCTCTCCCTCTCTCTCTCTCTCCCCCTCTCTCTCCCTCCCTCTCTCCCTCTCCCCCCTGTCCCTCTCTCTCTCTCTCCCTCTCACCCCCTCTCTCCCCCTCTCTCCCCCTCTATCTCCCTCCCTCTCTCTCTCCTAAATGAATGACGAGCCAGATGGCGCTAATAGTTGGGTTATGAAGGAGCTACTGAAACAGCCACTCACACACCTTTGATTCGTCCCATTTGAACCAATTAATGCCATCGCGCGTGTGTTGAGGATGTGATTACAGATTGACATCTGAAGAACATCAATGTATTGCATTGAATGAACAAGGTTTAGAGGAAAAGACCTCGAATAAATTAGCATAACTCAACTAACAAGTGCTTAATCGATGAGATGTAGCTTTGATCTTTAAATTGAATTATGATTAAGTGACATTTCACCAGATATATTGCCCAGTTATAGTCATCAATTATTCAATCATCTTTGGATCTGCCATTCTATGTTGCTTTAGAGTTTACAGATGCAGTGTGGAAACAGTCCCTTCGGCCCACGAGTTCTATGATATCCCACTTCTGCATCCTACACAGGAGAGGCAATTAACAGAAGCACAATTAACCTGCAAACCCCGCAGTCTCCCCCTCTTTTAAGGATAAGGGGAAAGTCTTTTAGGACCGAGATGAGAAAAACATTTTTTTTCACACACAGAGAGTGGTGAATCTGTGGAATTCTCTGCCACAGAAGGTAGTTGAGGCCAGTTCATTGGCTATATTTAAGAGGGAGTTAGATGTGGCCCTTGTGGCTAAGGGGATCAGGGGGTATGGAGAGAAGGCAGGTACGGGATACTGAGTTGGATGATCAGCCATGATCATATTGAATGGCGGTGCAGGCTCGAAGGGCCGAATGGCCTCTACTCCTGCACCTATTGTCTATGTTTCTATGTCTTTGGAGTGTGGGAGGAAACCGGAGCCACCGGAGTAAACCCACGCAGGTCACGGGGAGAACGTGCAAACTCCGTACAGGCAGCACCCGCAGTCAGGATCGAACCCGGGTCTCTGGCGCTGTGAGGCAGCAACTCTACCGCTGTGCGCCACCGTGACGCCTTGAAAAACAAACACAATTACAGTTATCCATAATATTAGATTAAATGTAGGTTAATATTGGTTTATGCAGCTTAATATAAACCTACCAGGGGAAAGGGAAAAAGCTTATTTGTCAAATAAAAGCATGCTAAACCTATTCTCATCTCATCCTTTGCAAGACTTGAGGCTCCACCAGCGGTGCATTTATTTAAAGTCTGCATTTCGTAATTGATGGATTTAGGTTTGGACATCACTCGCGATGCCAATATTTATTTGCCGTCTCTAATAGCCGTGAACTTGGAATAAAAGTCGTGGGCGCATCGTAAGTACTCGCACCAGCTTCTCGTTTCCACCCAACAAACCTGGGCCTCCTCCACGGCCAGAGTGAGGACCACCGGAAATTGGAGGAGCAGCACCTCATATTCCGCTTGAGCAGTCTGCACCCCAGCGGCATGAACATTGACTTACATAGAAACATAGACAATAGGTGCAGGAGTAGAGGCCATTTGGCCCTTCGAGCCTGCACCACCATTCAATATGATCATGGCTGATCATCCAACTCAGTATCCTGTACCTGCCTTCTCTCCATACCCCCTGATCCCTTTAGCCACAAGGGCCACATCTAACTCCCTCTTAAATATAGCCAATGAACTGTGGCCTCAACTACATTTGGCTACATTTCAGGTAGTCCCTACCTTTTCCTCCCCTTCTCAGCTCTCCCTCAGCCCTCTGGCTCCTCCTCTTCCTTTCTCCCCCCCCCCCCCCCCCAACATCAGTCTGAAGAAGGAACTGCAGATGCTGGAAAATCGAAGGTAGACACAAATGCTGGAGGAACTCAGCGGGTGCAGCAGCATCGATGGAGCGAAGGAAATAGACAACGTTTCGGGCCGAAACCCTTCCGGGTTTCGACCCGAAACGTTGCCTATTTCCCTCAGGGTTTCGGCCCGAAACGTTGCCTATTTCCTCCGCTCCATAGATGCTGCTGCACCCGCTGAGTTCCTCCAGCATTTGTGTCTGCCTTCGATTTTCCAGCATCTGCAGTTCCTTCTTAAACACCTAACAATGGCCTGGTTCCATTATCATCATTACTTTTTTCATTCATTAGTTCTTTATCTCCCCACATCACCGTCTATATCTCTCCTTTCCCTTTTCCCGTGACTTTCAGTCGGAAGAAGGGTCCCGACCCGAAACGTCACCCATTCCTTCTCTCCAGAGACGCTGCCTGTCCCGCTGAGTTACTCCAGCATTCTGTGTCCGTCTCCCATGAAAGACATCCCCGCCAAGTTCCACAATGAACCGTGTGCGTGGGGGAGAGGGTTTGGGACTGAGGATGTCCTGGTTGGGTTGCCCCTGGGCCTGGACAAGCTGGCCATCCGCGAGTCATGGCGCCAGGCGGGAAGAGGGCTCTGCCCGAGCTGGCTGCCAGTCTGCTCCTTTTCGGGGGTTACGTCCATGCCCAGGTGGGGTTAGAGAGGGGCTACGGGCGCCCTGGGGGATTTCTGGGCACCGCGCGGAGTTGAATGCATCCTTGACAAGGAGTGTAAGATACTTGTATCATCGTTTTATCGTTAGTCGTGCGTTATGGTGGTGGCGGCTGTTTTGGTTTTTACTGCACTGTATATATTAAAAGGGCTTTAAAAGGGCAACAATTATACCAGTGCCCAAGAAGAGTAAGGTGACGTGCCTCAATGACTATCGACCAGTGGCACTAACGCCGGTGGTGATGAAGTATTATTTTAATATTTGAATAAACATTTTCGATTAAAGAAAAAAAAAGCTGCCACGCTGAAGACAAGACAAGGAGCTATGTAGAGTATATCTTTCATCAGCGGAAGGAAGGGATCTCATTCATTGCTGACAAAGCATTCAAACTGTGAGGATAAAAATGAGAAAATTGTACCGAAAATGGAAGAAAATGGAAGAGAACAAAATAAATACAATGCAGAATCCATGCCAATGTTTAGAAAGTGGATCAAAATAACGTTCTTTCCTTCAATGCTTTACTTGTGTCCACTTCCCATTGTACTAGGTCCACCACTGATGTTCTGGCCCCCTTGGTTCCAGAGGCTTGCCGGATTATCCGTTTTGCCGGACTGAGAGGGGACAGGGCCTCCGAGAGGAGTCCAACAGTATCGGAACCTTCCGCCTGGGCCGAGATACAGGCCCGCTAAGATGGCCTCGGGAGATGGCTATGAGAACGGACTTGTCTGCAGTCCATAGTTTATAGATTAGTTAGTAGTTGGCGCAGCGGTAGAGTTGCTGCCTCACAGCGCCAGGGACCCGACTTCGACCCCGACTGCGGGTGCTGTCTGTGCGGAGTTTGCACGTTCTCCCCGTGAGTTTTCCCTGAGATCTTCATTCTCCTCCCACACTCCAAAGACGTGCAGGTTTGTCGGTTTAATTGGCCTGGTATAAATGTAAATTGTCCCTAGTGTGTGTAGGGTAGTGTTAGTGTAGGGTGTTAGGGTGTAGTGTTAGTGTGCGGGGATCGCTGGTCGGTGCAGACTCAGTGGGCAGAAGGTGTGTAAGAAAGAACTGCAGATCGGTGGTAGACACAAAATGCTGGAGTAACTCAGCGGGTGAGGCAGCAAGCTGAGTTACCCCAGTATTTACGGAGTCTACGGTGGGCTGAAGGGCCTGTTTCCACGCTGTATCTCTAAAGTAAGCTAAAACCAAAAAACTTCTCCTCAGAGTCTGAAGGAAGGTCCCAACCTGAAACGTCACCCCTCCATTTTTCTCCAGAGATGCTGCCTGACCCGCTGAGTTACTCCAGCACTCTGTGTCTATCTTTGATCTGAAGTTCCTTGTTTCTACATTAATCAGAAGCTCGACTCTTCATGGCTCTTGAGAGATTCAGACAGCATTGAGCTCAGACGATTGGTAAGTTGACCTTGAAGTCCTTCCTCCTCCGCTCAGCCTTATGAATCAGTCATTAACACAGCACAGTCAGAGAGCAGAAATTACCTCGACAGATTTGATTAATAGCCTGGTCATAAAAAAGGTGCGTGTACAAAGATGAAGAAGGGTCTCGACCCGAAACGTCTCCCATTCCTTCGCTCCATAGATGCTGCATGTCCCGCTGAGTTTCTCCAGTACTTTTGTCCTCCTTGTGTACAATGCTGTGTCATTTTACTTCACCCATGCCCATTGTTACGGCTTCGAGATTATCCCACCCCATCCTGGCCCCGCACTCATCTCTCCGCTACCATCGGGCAGAAGGTACAGGAGCCTGAAATCTGTTACATCCAGGTTCAGGAACAGCTACTTCCCCACAGCCATCAGGCTATCAAACTCACCATCAAACAAACTCTGAACTGCAACAGCCTATTGCACTCTATCTGCTTATTTATGTGTGTATTGAACTGAACGGTTCTGTATTTGTGCTTACAATACTCTACTGTGCTGCAGCAAGCAAGAATTTCATTGCCCTATCTGGGACACATGACAATAGAATCTCTTGACTTGACCTGGCTTGGCTCAGCAGTCAGCTTGGTGACAAACTTGGTCTCCTTTTGAGATCCCTGCACCCTCTAGGCTACAAGCATAAATAGTCAAACAAAGAAAGATATAATCAGATTTAATTTAGTATCATAAGTTCATCAGTGATAGGAGCAGAATTAGGCCATTCGGCCCATCGTCTACTCCACCATTCAATCACGGTCGATCTATCTCTCCCTCCTAACATAATTCTCATGCCTTCTCCCCATAACCCCTGACACCCGTACTAATCAAGAATCTTTCAATCTCTGCCTTAAAAAGTATCCATTGACTTGGCCTCCACAGCCTTCAGTGGCAATGAATTCCACAGATTCACCACCCTCTGACTAAAGAAATTCCTCCTCATCTCCTTTCTAAATGAACGTCCTTTAATTCTGAGGCTGTACCCTCTGGTTCTAGACTCTCCCACTAGTGGAAACATCCTCTCCACATCCACTCTATCCAAGCCTTTCACTATTTGGTAAGTTTCAATGAGGTCCCCCCCTCATTCTAACAAACTCCAGCGAGTACAGGCCCAGTGCCGACAAATGCTCATCGTATGTTATCCCACTCATTCCTGGAATCATTCTTGTAAACCAACCCTCTCCAGGGCCAGCACATCCTTCCTCACATATGGATATCCTCATTCATCTGAGGACATCTTCCCCTCTCGCCTCATGTTGAAGAATATTACTGTAGCTGGAGCTGGTTGGAAGAAACAAGGAACTCTGTTTGACAGTTTGAAAGCATTTAAAGTGAAGGTTAGGGTAACTGGAAGAACAAAACATTTGTTAACAACATTTCCATTAGTAAAAAGGTATTTTACTGGAGATTAAGATGAAGCTAGAGCTGGAGATGGAGATGGAGCTAGAGCTAGAGCTAGAGCTAGAGCTAGAGCTGGAGCTGGAGATGGAGATGGAGATGGAGATGGAGATGGAGATGGAGATGGAGCTAGAGCTAAGAGATGGAGCTGGAGCTGGAGATGGAGATGGAGCTGGAGCTGGAGATGGAGATGGAGATGGAGATGGAGATGGAGATGGAGATGGAGCTGGAGATGGAGATGGAGCTGGAGATGGAGCTAGAGCTAAGAGATGGAGCTGGAGCTGGAGATGGAGATGGAGCTGGAGATGGAGATGGAGATGGAGCTGGAGATGGAGATGGAGATGGAGATGGAGATGGAGATGGAGATGGAGCTGGAGGTGGAGATGGAGATGGAGATGGAGATGGAGATGGAGATGGAGCTGGAGCTGGAGATGGAGCTAGAGCTAAGAGATGGAGCTGGAGCTGGAGATGGAGATGGAGATGGAGATGGAGATGGAGATGGAGATGGAGATGGAGATGGAGATGGAGATGGAGATGGAGATGGAGATGGAGCTGGAGATGGAGCTAGAGCTAAGAGATGGAGCTGGAGCTGGAGATGGAGATGGAGATGGAGATGGAGCTGGAGATGGAGATGGAGATGGAGATGGAGATGGAGATGGAGATGGAGATGGAGATGGAGCTGGAGCTGGAGCTGGAGATGGAGATGGAGATGGAGATGGAGATGGAGATGGAGATGGAGGTGGAGGTGGAGGTGGAGATGGAGGTGGAGGTGGAGGTGGAGGTGGAGGTGGAGGTGGAGGTGGAGGTGGAGGTGGAGGTGGAGGTGGAGATGGAGATGGAGATGGAGATGGAGGTGGAGGTGGAGGTGGAGGTGGAGGTGGAGGTGGAGGTGGAGGTGGAGATGGAGATGGGGGTGGAGATGGAGGTGGAGGTGGAGGTGGAGGTGGAGATGGAGATGGAGATGGAGATGGAGATGGAGGTGGAGGTGGAGGTGGAGATGGAGGTGGATGTGGAGGTGGAGGTGGAGATGGAGGTGGAGATGGAGATGGAGATGGAGCTACAGCTGGATTTTATGTCTAATTTTATTCCAAAAAATGTATCGAATCTACAGTATTTGCTGGAAAGACTATTTAAATTCTGTTGAATGAGTCAAGCTCCAGTTTTTTCCCACATCCCAAAGACGTGCGGGTTTGCAGGTTAATTTGTCCCTAGTGTGTAGGATGTGAAACTGGGATAACATCATGTCTGGGGGTGATCGTTGGCCAGCACGGACTCAGTGGGCAGAAGGGCCTGTTTCCATGCTGTATCTCTAAGTTAAAACTAAAAGCAAATCAAGTTAACGATTCTTTGAAGGACAATGAGTGAGTTCATATGATCCTGGGATCGATTTCTCAAGCA
This sequence comes from Amblyraja radiata, assembly GCF_010909765.2. Taxonomy (NCBI): domain Eukaryota; kingdom Metazoa; phylum Chordata; class Chondrichthyes; order Rajiformes; family Rajidae; genus Amblyraja; species Amblyraja radiata. The sequence goes on along the minus strand of NC_045999.1, from coordinate 2,167,634 downwards.
GACTGTTCATAGATACTAATTTATGGGTGAATTAATTATCCTCAGCCTGATCCATTAGTGGCCATCTCAGAGGACACTTGTGCTTCATGCTTAATATCGCTGATCAGAAAGACTTTTCTGGCAAAGGTACATTGTGTGACGTCATCTACATTCAATTTGCAATGTGACAGCTGGATTCTGTTTATTCAAGAAAGGACCATTCCCTCATTAAATCCGCAAATGGTTTGGAGGTACACAAAAAAGCTGGAGAAACTCAGCGGGTGCAGCAGCATCTATGGAGCGAAGGAAAAAGGCAACGTTTCGGGCCGAAAGCCTTCTTCAGTTTGGAGAACCTGCGTGCTTCCTGGCTGTTTTCCTTTATCCCAGTCTAGTTATAATGAGACCATCACACAACCCAACCTCCCTTCCATTGACTCCATCTACACCTCACGCTGCCTCGGCAAGGCCAGCAGCATCATCAAGGACCAGTCTCACCAGCTCTTCTCCCCTCTCCCATCGGGCAAGAGGTACAGAAGTGTGAAAACGCACACCTCCAGATTCAGGGGCAGTTTCTTCTCAGCTGTTATCAGGCAACTGAACCACCTCTCACAAACTGGAGTGCGGTCCTGACCTCCCATCAAGGACCAGTCGCACCCCGGCCACTCCCTCTTCTCCTAAATCTCCCATTGGGCAAACGATACAGAAGTGTGAAAACGCACACCTCCAGATTCAGGGACAGTTTCTTCTCAGCTGTTATCAGGCAACTGAACCATCCTCTCACCAACTGGAGTGCGGTCCTGACCTCCCAACTCCCTCATTGGAGACCCTCGGACTATCTTTAATCGGACTTTCCTGGACTTTACCTTGCACTGAACGTTATTCCCTTAATCCTGTATCTGTACACTGTGGATGGTTTGATTGCAATCACGTATTGTCTTTTCACTGACTGGATAGCACGCAACAAAAAAGCTTTTCACTGTACCTCGGTACACGTGACAATAAACCAAACAAAACCAAACTAAACTAAACTCAACTAAAGTATTTTAAAGTAAAGACAGCAGCAATTAGTACGTCACAAGCCTGTTCTGAGCTAACATTATTTCAAAGACGTTTCCTTAACTGTGGCCTGATAACGGCGAAAAAACTAATACTTACATTTTGGAAACAAACATCAGTCCCTACTGTGAAGATGTGGATTACAAACATGTCCGAGACACTACATTTGGAAAATATTAGGCTTGTCTTGGCAGAAAAAACAGATCAATTTTTCAAGACATGGACACCCTTCACCGAATTCTTACAAGGGTAGTATGGGGCAACACAAATTTAGTTTTAAATCCGATTCTGAGGTGGGCGGGTGGGCGGGTGGGCTGGGGGGGAACGAGGGGCAGGTATATCTCCACTTTTTTTTTTTTTTTTTTTCCCCCACTTATATCTTTATTCACTTTTTGGCCCCACTACTTTGGTAGTCTAGGGGCCTTTTCTATCTGCTTTTTCGAGCTATTTTTTCACCTCACTTCTTCCCTCTCTTGTTTTTTCTCTCTTCTTTTCGCTCATTTTCAGGTTAAAAGGTTAAAATTGAAGTGTACAGTAATTGTATAATTTTAGATGCCGAATGTTTTATCCTTGTACAATTGCTTCTAATAAAAATAATTTTTGAAAAAAGAAGAAAAAAATAAAAAGACAGCAGCAATTTAAGAAAATAGCTGTTAGAAACATAGAAACATAGACAATAGGTGCAGGAGTAGGCCATTCGGCCCTTCGAGCCTGCACCGCCATTCAATATGATCATGGCTGATCACCCAACTCAGTATCCCATCCCTGCCTTCTCTCCATACCCCCTGATCCCTTTAGCCACAAGGGCCACATCTAACTCCCTCTTAAACATAGCCAATGAACTGTGGCCTCAACTACCTTCTGTGGCAGAGAATTCCAGAGATTCACCACAAAATGTTTTTCTCATCTCGGTCCCAAAAGACTTCCCTCTTATCCTTAAACTGTGTGACCCCTAGTTCTGGACTTCCCCAACATCGGGAATAATCTTCCCGCATCTAGCCTGTCCAACCCCTTAAGAATTTTGTACGTTTCTGTAAGATCCCCCCTCAATCTTCTGAATTCTAGCGAGTACAAGCAATTCTTCCACTTCAAGGACAAATGGTGTTGAACGAAAAACGTTGACCTTGTCAACATTCTCCACATCCCGTAAATTAATAAGAAAAATGCTATTCCCACCCCTGGCACCATTAAGACATTTTCTTGACCGCTGTCAACCATCGCAATTAATTCTATAATAAATCTTAAAGATAACCTTTTATCTTAAGTTTCCATTTTTCTCGGCTGAAGGACCTCATTAATATGTAAGATCTTGCAACTCTTTGAAGTGTTCATGAACCTTTTACTCCACAACTCTGTCAATTCTGATGTTTGAGTTAATCCTTTAATCTTTCAAAGTTGTTGAGCAAAACCTTCCGCAAAGCTTTCCCTCTCACTCTATTTCAATTCATCACCCATTGCGTTGTATTTCCATATATGAATTTACATTCCCTTTTATTAACACGTCCTTGGCAACCCACTTCATAACAACATCTTATTTTCTTCCTGCTTTTCATAAGCAAAACAAACTGATCGGGAAGGCTGGCTCCATCCTGGAGGCTGGAGTTGGAGTTGGATTCATTGGAGGTTGGTCTTGGAGGGGGAGGCTGCTCCTCAAACTGCTGAGCATCCTGGACAATACAGCTCACACCCCCTCCGTGACACACTGGTCAACCTGAGGAGCACCTTCAGCAGCAGACTTGTCCACCCAGAACGCCAAGGGAGATTGTTCCCGATGTTGGGGAAGTCCAGGACAAGGGGTCACAGTTTAAGGATAAACGGGAAGTCCTTTAGGACCGAGATGAGGAAAACATTTTTCACACAGAGAGTGGTGAATCTGTGGAATTCTCTGCCACAGAAGGTAATTGAGGCCACAGTTCATTGGCTATATTTAAGAGGGAGTTAGATGTGGCCCTAGTGGCTAAAGGGATCAGGGGTTATGGAGAGAAGGCAGGTACAGGATACTGAGTTGGATGATCAGCCATGATCATATTGAATGGCGGTGCAGGCTCGAAGGGCCGAATGGCCTCTACTCCTGCACCTATTGTCTATGTTTCTGTCCTTCTTCCCTGTGGCTATCAAACTATACAACTCCTCCCCCTTCTGTCGTGGGGTAGACTGACTCCCCCCCACCCACCCTAAATCTTTGTACATCCCCAATCCTTTCCACTCGTCAATTTAATTTGACTTTAATCCATCACCTCACAGCGCCAGAGTTTGTACGTTCTCCCTGTGACCGCGTGGGCTTTCTCCGGGTGCTCCGGTTTCCTCCCACACTCCAAAGACGTGCAGGTTTGTAGGTTGATGGATTCTGCTAAACTGCCCCAGGTAGGTCGGATACAACTAGGTGATCGCTGGTCGGCACGGATGCGGTGGTCAGAAGGGCTTGTTTCCACGCTGTATTGCAAAATAATTTTTTTTCTAGAGTCAAGACGTCGAGAGTGTTTTATTGTCTTTTTTAAAATTTATTAGAAGTAAGTACAATAATGTGGCCCCTTTTTTCAGGTGACAAATATATATTGGCATGTTACATTTTATGTACAGCTTCATTTTTTTTTTAATGAAAGAGAGAAAGAGAGACTAGATAATAGAGAGTATAAAAACATGTGATGTATAGTGTGTGAAAACTTTTTCTATGTGGGGGAGGGGGGCAGGGCAAGGGGGGAAACCGTTTCCCAGTCTCTTCCTGGCGGGGACGCGACTATTTCTCCGAGTCGCGTCCTCGCCCCCCACCTCGCGGCCTACCAGCTGGATCGGAGCGGCCTTTCCTGCCGGGGACCAGGGCTGCTACAGCGGCGGCGCAGCGCTGGAGTCACCGCGGAGCGGGCGATGCCTACCTGGGTCGCCGTTTGGAGCTCCGGAGCGTCGGGCCGCTGCTCCAACATCGTGGAGCTCTGGTGCGGAGAGCTTCCAACGCGGGCGGCGCTGAACAACATCGCGGAGTCCTGGGGCGCCTTGCAGAGGGTCTCCAGCCGGCGCGGCCTGTGGACTTTGGCAGCCGCCGACTCCGGTAGGAGGGGGCCGACTCTGGTGTCCAGGCCGCTGAGGATGTCCCGCAGCCCTGATGTCGGACTTGTATCACCCCGGCGAGCGGTCCTGAACATCGGGCTGCCCGTAGCTGCAACTGCGGAGGGCTTGGGAGGCCCTGACCATGGGGAACAGTGGAGGAAGAGACTGACTTTGGTGCCTTCCGACACAGTGGGAACCTTTGATTCTGCTGTGGGGATGTTTTATATTAAATTCTATAGTGTGTGTTCTTTATACCCTTTCTGGCTTAATCCCTCCCTTCACCACCTCCAGTTTAAATTCCAGTTGGAATATTTTGGAGGACCCAAGAACCAAGAACCAAAAAGAAAAAGGAAGAGAAAAAGAAAGTGTGAAAAAGAGGTAAAAAAAATAAATTTAAAAAAAGAGTGTTTTATTGTCATAGGACAATGAAATTCTTACATCTGCAGCATAACAGAACATGTAAACATAGTACATGTTTAGATTAGAGTAGGAATATGGAGTTGGTGTGTTATGGCCAACACACCCAGTGTAGGAAGGACCTCCAGATACTGGATTAAACCAAAGATAGACACAAAATTGCTGGAGTAATTCAGCGGGACAGGCAGCATCTCCGGAGAGAAGGAAGTCCCTCAGTCTGAAGAAGGGTCTCGACCCCAAACGTCACCCATTCCTTCTCTCCAGAGATGCTGCCTGTCCCGCTGAGTTACTCCAGCATGTTGTGTCTGTCGTCAGTGGATTGTAAGGCCTGTTTCTTTTCTTCCTGCTTTCTCCCCCACCACAATCAGCCTGAAGAAGGGTCTCGATCCGAAACGTCACCCCTTCCTTCCCTCCAGAGATGCTGCCTGTCCCGCTGAGTTACTCCAGCTTTTTGTGTCTATCTTCGGTTTAAACCAGCATCTGCAGTTCCTCCCTACCTACACAAGAGATCTATTTACCACCTGGGGAGAAGACTATCGGCACAGAGAAGGCTTGTGTTTCCCACCCCCAGCTGCTCGCGAGAATCTGCAACATTTTGTTGGCTTGCGTGCCTGCCTTATTCGTGCGTGTGGTCGCAGTGCAGAGTTGTGCGCCGGAGATAGTTGCCATGGCAACACACATCTGCCAATGCTTTGATCAGCACACTGCAGATGTGCGGAGCTTTCTTTAAAACTTAATTAAACGCCTCCTGTTGCTTTCGTCCTGAGCCTGTTGTCCCATTAAAAAATTTGAGCGCTCAAATATCAAAATTTCAGGAGCTGGTGACCTCTTGTTGGCTCTCTAGTTGTCATGGACCTGTTTGGTTAAAACTGTGAGCTCCACTTCCTCAATACTGTTAACAATGCCACAGTTGCACGGACTGAAATCTAAAGTCTTCTCCATTGAGAATCCCACCTTCCCTGGAGTTTGGACAACAATGTGAATCACTCACAGTGAAGCATCTAAAGCTCTTACATAACAAGATGGAGTGGACATGGAGAGGGTGTACGCACAGAGTCTTTTCCCCCAGATCGAGTTGGATTGCAACCTTGTCATGTTCTGGGGAGCGTGTGTGTCTCAGTCACCCCTAGAGTTACACCAGCGGGAGATTTGTCTCCTGTTAGGGTCGTCGTCACATTTATTTATAAAGCACATTTAAAGAAAACAACTCTCGTTGGCCAAAGTGCTTCACATTTGTTATAAGAATAGTATAAACAAACAAACTACATACATATATACATATAGCCCTCGCTCAGTGGACGTCAGGAAAGGCTTGGGAGTAGAGATAAGTTTTTAGTCTTGACTTAAAGGAGTCGATGGAGGGGGCTGTTCGTTCTGATGGGAAGGGGGATGCTGTTCCACAGTGTAGGAGCTGCAACCGCAAAGGCGTGGTCGCCCCTGAGCTTATGCCTAGACCGCGGGATATTCAGCAGCCCCAAGTCGGCCGATCTGAGGGACCTGGAGGTGGAGTGGTGGGTGAGAAGACTGTTAATGTAGGTGGGGGCAAGCCCATTGAGGGCCTTGTAGACATGGAGGAGGGTCTTGAAGTGTATACGGAACCGCACCGGGAGCCAGTGGAGGGAGGCCAGGATCAGGGTGATGTGGTCCCTTTTTCGGGTGCCCGTGCTGGACAGGTGGAAGGGTAGAGACGACACGAAGAGCGATCCACTGGTCCTCCAAGTTGGGGGTTGAGCACAGGGCCAACAACCCTGTCTCGTAAAACAAATATGTTAGGGGAACAGCAACGGAAAGGAATCAACACTATTGCTTCTACATGCTGCCCTACATGCCAGGAGGCATCATAGGTAACAGAAGACAAAAGAGATACAGCGTGGAAACAGGCCCTTTGGCCCACCGGGTCCGCGCCGACCAGCGATCCCCGCACATTAACACTATCCTACACACACACACACACACTAGGGACAACTTTTACATTTACCAATTAACCTGCAAACCTGCGCGTCTTTGGGGTGTGGGAGGAAACTGTGATACATGATAAGAGAATAACGTTTAGTGCAAGGTAAAGCCAGCAAAGTCCGATCAAGTATAGTTTGAGGGTTGCCATTGAGGTACATGGTATTTGAATGTGTGTGTGAATGTGTGTGAATGTGTGTGAGTGACTGGTGGTGGTCGGAGGGGCCGTAGGCGCAGATTGGCAGCCACGCTTCCGTCAGTCTGCCCCAGGGCAGCTGTGGCTACAGAAGTAGCTTACCACCACCGAGTGTGACTGAGGAGTGAATGAATAATGCGATGTAAAGCGCCTTGAGTATTAGAAAGGCGCTATATAAATCCCATCCATTATTATTATTATTATTATTTCATCACTGCTCTCTGGTTGTGGTAGGATGGTTCAGTTGCCTGATAACAGCTGGGAAGAAACTGTCCCTGAATCTGGGGGTGTGTGCGTTTTCACACTTCTGTACCTTTTAGCCTGATGGGAGAGGGGAGAAGAAGGGAGTGGCCAGGGTGGGACTGGTCCTTGATTATGCTGCTGGCCTTGCCGAGGCAGCGTGAGGTGTAGATGGAGTCAATGGAAGGGAGGTTGGTTTGTGCGACGGTCTGGGCTGCGTCCACAATTTGCTGTAATTTCTTGCGGACTTGGATGGAGCTGATCCCAAACCAAAGCTGGGATGCATCCCGATAAAATGCTTTCTATGGCGCATCTGTAGAAGTTGGTGAGAGTTGTAGGCGACATGCCGAGCATCCTAATGCCCCTGTCCCACTTAGGAAACCTGAACGGAAACCTCTGGAGACTTTGCGCCCCACCCAAGGTTTCCGTGCGGTTCCCGGAGGTTGCAGGCGGTTGACGGAGGTTGCAGGTAGTGGAAGCAGGTAGGGAGACTGACAAAAACCTCCGGGAACCGCACGGAAACCTTGGGTGGGGCGCAAAGTCTCCAGAGGTTTCCGTTCAGGTCTCCTAAGTGGGACAGGGGCATTTAAGCCTCCTAAAGGAAGTAGAGGCATTAGGAATGTTAGCCAGGATTGAGTCTGGGTCTCCGGCGCTGTGAGGATGCAACTCTACCGCTGTGCCACCCTGACTCCCTGGGGAGCAGATATTAACATTATCTATCCTGTGCTTTATTGAGAAATACGCTGGCATTTCTGCATCAGCTGTCTCTTACATAACTCTTTTGGACAATTGTATTGGAGAATTTCGCCTTGATATTTATACTTTGCTTCTGCAGATATTGCAGCTGGAGCAACTATATGCAGCAGAGAATATTTTATGCATGACTTTTATGGATCTGCTCAGCAAACAATATTCAAGATTCCAAGGGAAAAGGAGAACATTTGCATTTATATAGCCTCTTCCATGACCTTGGACTGAAGAGGCCATATGAGCAGAATGCTGCACAGATAATGAAGTATTGTCGAAACAAAGTCTCTTGTAAGATGAGGGGGTAAATGAAGATACACCTCATACATAGTGGTGAAAGCAGGGGTGTGGATGGGGTTCACAATCCATAATCACTTTGTCCTTTAGTTTAGATTTTTAGCTTAGAGATGCGGAAACACGCATTTGGCCACGCCCTCTTCTCCCCTCCCCCATCGGGCAAGTGTGAAAACGCACACCTCCAGATTCAGAAGCAGTTTCTTCCCAGCTGTTATCAGGCAACTGAACAATCCTACCACAACCAGAGAGCAGTGCTGAACTACTATCTACCTCATTGGAGACCCTCGGACTATCTTTAATCGGACGTTACTGGATTTACCCTGGACTTAACATTATTTCCTTTATCATGTATCTGTGGAATTCTCTGCCGCAGAAGGCGGTGGAGGCAGGTTCTCTGGCTACTTTCAAGAGAGAGCTAGATAGGGCTCTTAAAAATAGCGGAGTTATTAACAGCCATGATCACATTGAATGGCTCGAAGGGCCGAATGGCCTACTCCTGCACCTATTGTCTATTGTCTATTATTATTATGTACACTATGGATAGCTCGATTGTAATCATGTGTTGTCTTTCCGCTGACTGGTTAGCACGCAGCAAAAAAGCTTTTCACTGTACCTCGGTACACGTGACAATAAACTAGACTGAACTGCACGAAAACCAAATGAAACGAAACTAAGTAAGTAAGTAGGTTTATTGGCTAAGTATTCACATACAAGGAATTTGCCTTGGTGCTCCGCCCACATGACATACTAAACTAAACTAAACTAAATTAACTAAACTAAGCCCTGATTCGGTAAATGCTACTTTGCATGCAGGCGGAAGTGAAGTACTAAAGGCTTGTTTACACATGAGTAGTAAACTCAGATCTGATTTGGATCAATATGTGCCTCCGATAGTGTGAATTGATTTGTTTCGAGGCACGGTGGTCGGGCATGTCTAAGGTAGCGCTAACCGTTATTGGATAACCTTGCAATCAATGCCGAGTTTTTGTTTACCAGGGAATTGATTGCAGAGTGCGGGCTCATTATATAATGACTATCAACAGCATCAGGAGAGCTACTCGAAGCAGCAGACATTGCTGTCAGTCTGCAGACAGGAAGAACATAAAGACGATAGACTTATAGACAGGCACGCCTTTGCTCCTAGACTGTGGAACAGCATCCATCAGAACTGCCCCCTCCATCGACTCCTTTAAGTCGAGACTTAAAACTCATCTTTACTCTCAAGCCTTTCTTGACATCCTCTGAGGGAGGGCTATATGTGTGTATTTATGTATGTACTTAATCTATGAACTCACTCAAAATCAAATGCCCGGAGGTCTTCTACTCTTAGTGACTTGGCTTACTCGTGGGGTACAGATAGACACAAATGCTGGAGTAGCTCAGGGGGTCAGGCAGCATCTCTAGAGAAAATGGATAGGTGCCAACAGGAGCCTTAGTCCATTAGAACCAAAATCCATTATGTGGGTGTGTGCTATTGTTACTGGAATAATGGGATACAAAGTACTGGCGTACACACACTAACACACACACACACACACACACACACACACACACACACACACACACACACACACACACACACACACACACACACACACACACACACACACACACACACACACACACACACACACTCACACACACACACACACACACACACACACACACACACACACACACACTCACACACACCCTCGATTACATACGACTAACATGCCGACCTACCACGACCTACTTCTACTAAACCTGTGAGTAAAACAAATATCGTTATTTACCAAGCCGACCAACATTTTTCAGCATGTTGAAAAATACGCCGCGACCAAACGGAGGCGGAACTTCTCTCGAGCATGAAGGAGAGTTACAGTCACCTCCTGGGACCGCGTGTCGACCATGCTGCGAGTTTGAGTCCAGCGCAAACTCTTCTAAACTTACAAATTAGGTCGCCGCAGTGGGACAGCCCCTTTACTCCAGCATTTTGTGTCTGTCTTGGAACACAGACTCTTCCAGCGCGCGAGAGTGGCAGGCGGCTGGCAAGTGTGTGAACCGTGAGAGAAACAGGTCACAGGAGACTCCTCTGTGCAGTAGCCTCTACCCCAGGTCCCCGATATAGAGGAGGAAATCCCTGCATTCTAGGGACCTCCATTGGGGGGGGGGGGGCTCTCGCGACCAAAGGGCAACACCGACCGCCACTTGGTGTCTGGACCGTGGACCAAGGCGAGGATGTGCGAGATGTGGAGGAGGAGCCCGTATGTGTCTCGCCGGGAGATGAAGGGTGTCGGGGAAAGGCAGCTCGTGTTGGGATCTGTCTCACTTCTGGTTGCTGTTTCGGTCTCCTCAGTGGGACAGGGGCTTGACAATTCCTTGCTAATGTGTTGTAATTGGGAAAGCAGTCCAGGTAGTTTAAATAAATGATGGCGATATAGCTTGTACAATATCACAAGCTCAAAGACAATTGAAATCCAAGCAATTGGAATGTTACAAGCATAATGTGGCAAGAATTTTACTGTTCCTACCTGGTCCAATTTAATCGTGAATTATCCATTAATGAGCGTTGCTGCAGGCAAATGATTCTGCAAGAATCTTTTTTATGATCATTCTCTGCAAATATAAATGAAGTACGTTTGCTCTGGTTATTCTCGCCTGCAATCAGTCAAAGGCGGATTCTTTCCAAGAACATGTACATTCTGGCATAGCAAAGAAATCCTCGCAAGGGAGTCAGGAGCATTTTGTCGTTTAACCCTCCCTCGCTGAGAGTCAAAATCTTTATCCCGACACTGATTCTCCTTCCCATTCCCACACTGACCTCTCTGTCCCAGGCCTCCTCCATTGTCAGAGTGAGGCCAAACGCAAATTGGAAGAACAGCATCTCATATTTCGCTTGGGGCAGCTTACACCCCAGTGGAATGAACATTGGTTTCTCTAACTTCAGGTAACCTCGGCATTCCTTCTGAACCTTGTGACTGTTGTAGTCGGCAGGGCAGTACTCTGCATATCGCCAACTTGGACAATGTAACATTTTACCAAGCCAATTAACCTACAAACCTGCACGACTTTGGAGTGTGGGAGGAAACCGAAGTTCTCGGAGAAAACCCACGCAGGTCACGGGGAGAACGTACAAACTCCAGACAGACAGCACCCGTAGTCGGGATCGAACCCGGGTCTCTGGCGCTGCATTTTGCTGTACGGCAGCGACTCTACCGCTGCGCCACCGTGACCCTCTCTCTCCATCCCCTCCCCCACCCAAGTCGCACCAGCTTCTCGTTTTCACCCAACAAACAGCCAACAACGGCCTGTTGCCTTTATCACCGCTACTTTTTTGCATATCTTTCATTCATTGTTCTTTATGTCTCCACATCACCGTCTATATCTCTCGTTTCCCTTATCCCTAACCAGTCTGAAGAAGGGTCTCGACCCGAAACGTCACCCACGCCTTTTCACCAGAGATGCTGCCTGTCCCGCTGAGTTACTCCAGCTTTTTGTGTCTATCTTCTGATTCTGTTCAACTGTCCGAATCAAAAAATAGTCAACTTCAGTGAAAGCCTTAAGGGCCTGACTCACTGTACGAGGTCATTCGAGAGTTCTCCCGAGCTTTCCCCTGATTCGAACTTGGAGACTGTCCGTAGCGGGTCCGTAGGAGTTCGTGGATGTCCCGTAGCGCCTCGTACGAGTAACGGTAGGTGCTCGGGAAATCCGCTAAACTCGTGACGTTTTTTTCAACACTGCGAAAAATGTCCACGAGTAAATAAAATACTCATGATGAAAAAAATGGTTACTTTTTACTCGTACGAGCCGCTACGAGATATCCACGAACTCCTACGGACCCACTATGGACATTCTCCGAGTTCGAATGGGGAAAACTCGGGAGAACTCTTGAATTACCTCGTACAGTGGGACAGGCCCTATAAACGCTATCCCACAAAGGTGAACAAGTCCAAATTTCTACATAGCAATGACAAACATCAGTTCACTTTCATAAGACATAGAATCTGAATTGTACTCGGTAGTACTCGCTAGAATTTAGAAGATTGAGGGGGGATCTTATAGAAACTTACAACATTCTTAAGGGGTTGGACAGGCTAGATGCAGGAAGATTGTTCCCGATGTTGGGGAAGTCCAGAACTAGGGGTCACACAGATTAAGGATAAGGGGGAAATCTTTTAGGACCGAGATGAGAAAAACATTTTTTTTTCACACACAGAGAGTGGTGAATCTGTGGAATTCTCTGCCACAGAAGGTAGTTGAGGCCACAGTTCATTGGCTATATTTAAGAGGGAGTTAGATGTGGCCCTTGTGGCTAAAGGGATCGGGGGGTATGGAGAGAAGGCAGGTACAGGATACTGAGTTGGATGATCAGCCATGATCATATTGAATGGCGGTGCAGGCTCGAAGGGCCGAATGGCCTCTACTCCTGCACCTGTTGTCTATGTTTCTATGAATTAGGCTATTCGGTTCATCCAATCTGTTTTTCAGTTTTTTTGTTTTTGAGACACATCAGAACCTGTACGTTTTTGGAGTGTAGGTGGAAACCGGAGCACCCGGAGAAAACCCACACAGGTCACGGGGTTGAACGTACGAACTCCGCACAGAAAGCACCCGTAGTCAGGATCGAACCTGCATCTCTGGCGCTGTGGGGCATCAACTCTGAGCCACTGTGCCGTCCTGAACTGCAGTTGTTGTCATTGGAACTGAAGTGGCAGGAATAGAAATGATCCAACAGTGAAAATATCACATTGCAGTCAAGCAGTCTTGAAGTTGTCAAGCTGTATAAATATGTGCCCTTTCTATTGAAAAGACTTTGAACATTGCTGTGTTGCTAATGAAGTATTTTTGTCTAATTGCAATTTGTTTTTTGAATTCAGTTATAATACCACACAATTAGCAGCAGCAGCAATCAAATTCCATATCCTGAGAAAACTAGGGATAATGTTTGAGTTTGCCCATCAGAACAGATGGCTTGGGGTTAGAGCCAAACTATATTCAGTAGCACAAACAAAATAGCATGGATTATGTTTTATTTTTGAGTGGGGTCGAGGTTTCAGATTCAGGTTACAGACTTATGCCCCTGTCCCACTTAGGCAACCAGAACGGAAACCTCTGGAGACTTTGCGTCCCACCCAAGGTTTCCGTGCGGTTCCCAGAGGTTTTTGTCAGTCTCCCTACCTGCTTCCACTACCTGCAACCTCTGGCAACCACCTGCAACCTCCGGGGACCGCACGGAAAACTTAGGTGGGGCGCAAAGTCTCCAGAGGTTTCTGTTCAGGTTTCCTAAGTGGGACAGGGGCATTAGAGACCATGGCCACTTGTCTAAGAAAGAACTGCAGATGCTGGAAGAATCAAAGGTGGACAAAAATGCTGGAGAAACTCAGTGGGTGAGGCAGCATCTATGGAGCGAAGGAATAGGTGACGTTTCGGGTCGAGACCCTTCCTCAGATGGCCACTTCTTCTTCTTCTGTCGTATGTCTTTTAGATCTGCAGCTCCGTTGAGGCTAGCCAGGCCAATGTGTCAATCAGACCTCGTTCACCATTGGGTGGCCGGTGTTTGGGGCAACTGGTGACTATGTGTGTTCCACTGTCTGCGTTAGGTCCCAACACTTGCAGGAGGCGCTCGCTGTCCACGAGGCCACTGTCCACCTCTTCAAGTTCAAGTTCAAGTGAGTTTATTGTCATGTGTCCCTGTATAGAACAATGAAATTCTTGCTTTGCTTAAGCACACAGAACATAGTAGGCATTTACTACAAAACAGATAAATGTTTCCATATACCATAATATAAATATATACACACATGAATAAATAAACTGATAAAGTGCAAATAACAGAAAATGGTTATTAATAATCAGAGTTTTGTCCGAGCCAGGTTTAATAGCCTGATGGCTGTGGGGGAGTAGCTATTCCTGAACCTGGTTGTTGCAGTCTTCATCGTTACTCCATAGCGTCCGATGCCCGTCCTCAAGCGGTTGAGGGTTGTCCTCTGCCTTCGGGAGGTTCCTGGCCAGCGACGTCCATGGGGTCATCGATGTAATGGTGTAGCCTAGATGGTTCCGCTGACTTCCACTGGTCTCTCCATCTCGTCTTGACCCAGGCGGCCTTAGAAGCGTCAGCCGGTGTTGTGCGGAGCAGCTCTTGGGCTTGCGGGGCAAAGGGGTGCCGTGACTTGAGGTGTACTCGTTGTGATAGCATCTTTCACTGTACTTCACATGTACCTGAGCCCAGGTCTTATGCATTAACAAGAAAGAATTATGCTTATCCCAAATTATTCTGGAACAGATGCTGAAGTGTATGGTTCTTAGAAGCTCGCTAGAATTTAGAAGATTGAGGGGGGGATCTTATAGAAACTTACAAAATTCTTAAGGGGTTGGACAGGCTAGATGCAGGAAGATTGTTCCCGATGTTGGGGAATTCCAGAACAAGGGGCCACACACAGTTTAAGGATAAGAGGGAAGTCTTTTAGGACCGAGATGAGAAAAACATTTTTTTTCACACAGAGAGTGGTGAATCTGTGGAATTCTCTGCCACAGAAGGTGGTTGAGGCCACAGTTCATTGGCTATATTTAAGAGGGAGTTAGATGTGGGTAAAGGGGGACTTCCGGTGGCGACGCGAGCAGATGGCTGCTTAATTTCGAGCTCCCGATAGCAAGTTTAAAACTAGCCTCCCTTAATTCACTGATGGCTGTGGGGGGAGTAGCTATTCCTGAACCTGGTTGTTGTCTGAGTCTGAAGAAGGGTTTCGGCCCGAAACGTCGCCTATTTCCTTCGCTCCATAGATGCTGCTGCACCCGCTGAGTTTCCCCAGCAATTCTGTGTACCTCCCTTAATTCACTAATTGCTACATAATTCACAGTTTTCTGTTTTGGAATGAGTGGGGGAGCGACAACTAGAAGTCAAAAGAAACGTGACGGACGAGAAAGAAAGAATTCACCGGAGATGGACAAAGCTCGAAGCTCAAAAGATGACTCAGCAGAAACCGTGCGCTCAATGCTACACAATATCAGTAAGGAAATACATGACTTCAGGACTGAATATAAAGTGGACTTGCATAAATTTAAAGAAGAAATCAAAGGAGACATGAAAACCGAACTCAGAGTACTGAAGCAAGAAATTTATCATAAACTTTCTGCAAACTCCAAACAAATCCACGCCCATGAAACTAGACTAAACAAAGCTGAAGCACGAATTGAAGAGGCTGAGACAATTAACATGGCTGTGAAAAATGTGCTGTTTACATCTATGAAAAAAACAGAAAGCCATGCAAGAAAAACTGACTGATTTGGAAGGATGGTCTAGACGAAATAACATTCGCATCTACGGCGTACCTGAAGAGAAAGAAGGCAAATCTATGTCTGAATTTGTGGAGCAACTTTTTAAAACTCAACTCGTAATAACAACGGACACCAACGTACGGATCCAGCGCGCGCACAGAGCTTTGGCTCGCAAACCGGAAGGTAATTCACCACCTAGGTCCATAGTGGTAAATTTCCTGGAGTTTAATACCAAAGAAATGGTATTGAAAAAGGCCTGGGGAAAGAAGATAATGATTGACGGGCGACGTCTATCATTTGACCACGACTATGCAACGGAGGTTGGCCAGAAGCGCAAGGCATATAATACAATACAATACAATACAATACAATTCAATTTATTGTCATTTGGACCCCTTGAGGTCCAAACGAAATGTCATTTCTGCAGCCATACATTACAAACAAATAGACCCAAGACACAACATAATTTACATAAACATCCATCACATTGCTGTGATGGAAGGCCAAAAAAACTTATCTCTCCACTGCACTCTCCCCCCCGATGTCAGAGTCAAAGTCAAAGTCAAAGCCCCCGGCGGGCGATGGCGATTGTCCCGTGGCCATTAAAGCCACACCGGGTGATGCAAGGTCGCACACCGGGTTCTAGATGTTAGAGCCCCCGGAGTGCGCTCGCAGAGTCCCGCGGCCATTCCAAGCCGCGCGGGGCGGTGATGTAAGGCCCCGCTCCAGGAGCTCTTCAACCCCGCAACTCGGGCGGGAGAAGTCGCCGTTGCGGAAGCCCCGAAAAGCGGTCTCCCCCCAGGGACCCGCGGGCTCCCGGTGCCGCCGCCCCCCAGACCTGCAGTTGCAGCCTCCGAAGGTCCGGGGGTCGGGTCGCAGCAGCGTCCACCACAGCTCCACCCGCTCTGGACTCGGCCAGCTCCGCGACGGTGAGGTGAGTAGTCGGCACCACAGCCCCCGGTCTTCCTGTTGGAGGCCGCTCCTCGTTGCAGCCCCAACGACAACGGAGACCCGACAAAGAAAAGGTCGGGTCTCCCGTGCAGGGAGAGATTTAAAAGTTACCCCCACACCACCCCCACACACATACCCCAACAAAAATTAACAAAAACTACATAAAAACATAGACGTAAAATAATAAAAACGCAGACGGACTGCAGAGGCCGCTGCTGACGAAAGTCGCGCCGCCCACCGAAGGGAATAAAGAGGGCCCTGAAGGAGAGAGGTGTCCGCTTCCAGACCCCGCTGGGCAAGATGCGCATTCACTGGGACTCAGGAACATGCACATATCATAGTGCACAAGACGCAGCGCAGGAATTGAGGAGGAGAGGCTACTCCGTGGAGACACCTGATTACAGCGCTGAGGAGCTGGCGGACCCAGAGATGGAGCGTCTTCTCCAGGCTTTGACATGGCAGAGAGTTGGAAAGAGGAGCGAAGATGAGAGTGAGACAGCAAGAGAGCGACTACATGAGTCTGAGCAAATCCCATCCCACTAGCTTTTATTGTGTCACAAATTCTTTTGGACTAAAAAATAAGTGCTATCGGATGACGTTGGACGATACTAGGATGCGTGAAATGGAGTGTTTCACCTCTAGTGAGGGGCCCTCTGGGAGGAGGCTTTCCCCTATACCTGCCAACGGGGACTCAGGGTGGAAAGGAATCACCCTTACTTGGAAGTCAACTGTTTTTTCTTTTCTTTTCTTTTTTTTATTTGGCACATGTTGTCCAGATGTTCAGACCTGCACAGTTTCAAGTTATCTGGAGATTTATGAATACAAGACAGGAGTAGGTAAATTAAATGTCACGTAATACTATCAAATTGGTGTCACTCAATGTAAATGGGATGAATAATCCAGTTAAAAGGAGCAAGGTCCTGGCTAAACTGAAAAAAGAAAAGGCCCAGGTACTATTTTTACAAGAAACCCACCTGCCTCAACAAGAACATGAGAAACTAAAACGCTTTGGCTTTAGAAATGCATTTTATAGTTCTAATAAAACTAGACAAAAGAGGGGAGTGGCTATCCTTATTACAAATGCAGTCCAATTTGAATGCCATAAAGAAGTCAGGGACAAAGAGGGAAGGTATGTATTAGTTAAAGGAAAGTTGGAAAACAAAGTTGTGACACTGATCGATGTATATGCCCCCCCAGAGAGTACCAAATGTTTTTTCAAAACTCTGTTTGACATTATTGCTTTAGAGACTGAAGGTATTTTGATATGTGGAGGGGACTTCAATGTGGTCATGAATCATAATTTGGATACAACAAGCCTAAAAAAAACCAAGATGCATCTGACCAAGTTTATTAACACATCAGTACAGGAAATGGGCCTAATTGATGTTTGGAGAGAACTTCACCCTTTAGAAAGGGGCTACACACACTATTCAGTACCTCACTCAGTCTACTCCAGGATTGACTACTTTTTAATGAATACGGGTGAAAGTCACAGGATCACAGAGTGTAAAATCGGGGTGGCAGATGTATCTGATCACAGTGCGATCAGCTTGACAGTACACCTGAATAGTAGAAAAATAAATACCGTTTGGAGGCTCAATGTGGGTATTTAGAATAATAAGGCAAATGTGGAACAAATAAGGGAAGAGATAAAAAGGTACATAGAAGAGAATGATAACGGGGATGTGGATCCTGTAATACTGTGGGATGCTATGAAGGCAGTTATACGTGGAAAGCTGATCGCCCTGACATCATCACAAAAAAAGGCCCGGCTAGCTACGTATGAACATAAAGTAGAAAAACTGAAAGAATTGGAGATAAAACATAAAAACATACAGGATCAGTTGGTACTAAAACAGATGAAGGAAATAAGGGGGGAGATAGATGAGATCCTCAGGGGAGATATGGAAAAAAGGGCAAGATTTGTAAAGCAGACCTATTATGAAGCAGGTCCAAAAGCAACTAGACTCCTGGCCAGACGCCTGCGTAAACAGCAGGCCTCTAATACAATTCATCAAATAAGGGATCCTAAAACCAATCAATTATCACATGAGCCAGGTGAGATAGAAAGAATATTTGAAGAATACTATAAGAAGCTCTATTCTAAACCACCATCAGCTGACGAAAGGACAATGAGAAGTTTTCTTAACTCACTTGATCTGCCATCCATTGGTGAGACACAAAATAATACCATTACGTCACAATTTACGGTTAATGAGCTGGAAGCTACAATCAGTAGACTCAAGGCTAGTAAATCACCAGGCAGCGATGGGTTTCCACCAGAATGGTACAAGGCCTTTAAGAAAGAGCTAACACCTCTGCTCCTGTCTTGCTTTAACTGGACCCTTAAAGAGGGCAGGGCTCCCCCATCATGGAAGGAAGCAATTATTACCATTTTACACAAAGAAGGCAAAGACAAAGAGCAATGTAAAAATTTCAGGCCAATCTCAATTTTAAATGTTGACTACAAACTATTTACCTCAATCATTTGCAAAAGACTCGAGACTTTTGTACCAGATCTGATTAATGAAGACCAAACTGGATTTAATCGGGGGCGTCAAACACAGGATAATATTAGAAGAACCCTCCACATTGTGGATAATGCTCAAAAAAAGGATACAAATATGGTCCTGGTCAGTTTAGATGCAGAAAAAGCCTTTGATAGTGTTAGTTGGGTATTCTTATATGAAGTACTGAGGAGATTTGGTTTCAATGAAGATGCAATTCGGTGTATTAAAACAATATATCAGGAGCCTACAGCTAGGATTAAGGTAAATGGAAACATATCAAAAAGGATCCAGTTAGAGAGGGGCACAAGGCAAGGATGCTGTCTTTCTCCTACTCTCTTTGTTTTGTATATCAAACCCTTAGCACAAGCAATAAGGCAGAGAGAAGACCTGCAGGGGGTCAAAATAGGGGGGAAAGAACATATAATTGGTCTTTTCGCTGATGATATCATTATTTTTCTTGAACGACCAGATATATGTCTCCCCAATCTAATGAACCTATTTGAAACATATGGATACTACTCAGGGTATAAATTGAATATAACAAAAACACAAATTCTTTCATTCAATTATTCTCCATCCCAACAAATCAGAGATGCATATAATCTGAAATGGAACTCTAAAATGATGCAGTATCTTGGTGTAACTATAACCAAAACACTTTCCAACTTGTTTGAAGCTAATTATAACAAAATTGAAGAAAACATCAAAAAGGATGTTGAGAGGTGGTCGACCCTTCCTCTAGACTTCAGTGCCAGAATACAAACGGTAAAAATGAATATCCTACCTAAACTACTATATTTATTCCAATCTCTCCCCATTAATGTCCCCCGGGATAAATTCATAGCCTGGGATAAAATGATCTCTAGATTCATTTGGAATAGCAAAAAACCAAGAATAAAACTAACAACACTTCAACTGCCGAAAAGCAAGGGTGGAATGGCTTTACCAAATCTGAAGAAATACTTTTATGCAGCTCAACTCAGACCTCTGGCTTGTTGGTGTAGACATGATTATGAATCTCGATGGAAAGAAATGGAAAGGGAGATACAGGGTTACCAGACCCAGATTTTGGTGGGAGACAAAAATCTGAGAGGGGCTTTGAGACATGCTATGGATCCAATAGTAGCATTTACGTTAGAAATATGGAATGTTATAGTGGAAACATACAAATTAAAAAGAGGGGTTCACGCATTGAAGTGGTTCGCATATGACTCAAAGTTTAAGCCAGGGGTGTATGATTCAAAATTCAAAGAATGGGCACAAAAAGGCATAATGGCAATGTATACAGTTTCAGAAAATGGCGAGTTTATGAGCTTCCAAGATTTAAAGCCAAAGTATGGTCTCGAAAACAAAGATTTTTTTAGATACTTGCAATTAAGAGACTACTTTATAAAAGAGATAAGGCCAGAACTAGATGAAACTTCAAATAATGTGATCAAGGTGATTGTGGATGCATACAAACAGAAGGGGTCTCGGGTCATCTCTGCTTTCTACCAAGCTCTGGTGGAAAGCGGGGGAGAATCAACGCTCTACATAAAAACAAAATGGGAAGCAGAATTAAAGATTCAAATAACAGAAGAAGAATGGTATCAAATGTGTGAAACACAATGTTCATCCACAAGCTCACTAGTATGGAGAGAATTTTGCTGGAAGAATCTATCTGGCTTTTTTATAACACCCAAAATAAAAAGCAGCCAACTTGCTGTCCAACAACACTGTTGGAGGCTGTGTGGGAGTACGGAGGCAGACCACTCGCATATTTTCTGGAACTGTGTAAAGATAAGGCCATACTGGGAAAATGTTAATGCAGCTGTAAATAATATCTTGGGTTATAAAATCCCAGATACATGCCCTGTGATGTATCTGGGGCGTATTAAAGATAGTGTAAAAATAGAAGACACATATTTGATTAAAGTTTTGCTTGCAGCAAGTAAGAAGGCCATTACCAGGCAGTGGCTTAATGAAAAAAGTCCAAAACAGGAACAGTGGTTAGAAATTGTGCGAGACATCTTTAATATGGAGAAATTGACATATTCCTTGAGGGTCAAGGAGAATTCATTTGAGAAGGTCTGGGAAAAATGGACCGTTTTTATTTGAACCATGACACCAATTAGATAAATGCCGAGCTAGATATGGGAAGATTGCGTTATATAGAACTAAAATTAAAATTAAATTAAATTTCTTTATTTATATAGCACATTTTTAGTCAACTTGCATTGACCCCAAAGTGCTTCACATAATTACATCCACACACACAGGCAAAGGTGGGTGAAGTGTCTTGCCCAAGGACACAACGACAGTATGCACTCCAAGCGGGATTCGAACCAGCTACCTTCCGGTTGCCAGCCGAATACTTAGCCCTAGATGGTATGTTCGTATGAATGTTGAATTATCTCCAGATAACTAATCAATGTAATGGTTTTTCTTTTTTTAATTTGGTAAGTGAACCACACGGTCTTATTCCAATTTTTTTAATTTATTTACTTCTTTTTTTTTTTCCCCCCCATCTACTTATTTTTTTAATTTTGATTGCTGTTTTTCTTACTTTGTTTTATTTATGGAGATGGTGTTGCACTGTTTTGAAAATATCTCTTAAAAATCAATAAAAATTTAAGTGAAAAAAAAAAAGATGTGGGTAAAGGGATCAGGGGGTATGGAGAGAAGGCAGGTACAGGATACTGAGTTGGATGATCAGCCATGATCATATTGAATGGCAGTGCAGGCTCGAAGGGCCGAATGGCCTACTCCTGCACCTATTGTCTATGTTTCTATGTTTCTATGTTTAGGTAAATGCAACCAACAATCAGTGTTTCTGGTCTTCCTGACGACAATAACAGAAGGGAAACTCAATTATTTTGGTCCCGCAGTGCAAGTAACATTTTTAATTGTATCAGTTCGACTAGAGCAGCGTTGGCTTCCGACGCCGACTGGGACAGCTGCCTGGACAAGTCCCCGGCATTAAGTAGGGGATTTGTTCCAGCGAGCAGATGCTCTGGAAAGCAAAGCGAAGGATTGGAATAATGGCTGGCTGGAGGAGAGCTCAAATCACAAGACCACATCTGCCGAAGGATGTTGGGGAAGCTGCCAGCTGTTTCCTGGGAAACCTGGATCTATCCCACCCAGAAAACAGGAAGGACAGAGTCACGGATTACAGAACTCCCCTCTGGTATACCGTCTTAGCAGAAGCACCATCCCCAACAACATATTTAAATGCATCTACATCCGTGTAATTATGTGTGTATGCGCATGTGTCTATTCCTGTGATTACAAATGGTAAGTATGTTTGTGTGTGTGTGTGTGTGTGTGTGTGTGTGTGTGTGTGTGTGTGTGTGTGTGTGCGTGTGTATGTCTGTGTATGTGTATGTGTGTTTGTGCGTGTGTGTGTATGTGTGTGTGTATGTGTGTGTGTATGTGTCTGTCTGTCTGTGCGTGTGTGTGTGCATGTGTCTGTCTGTCTGTCTGTCTGTCTGTCTGTCTGTCTGTCTGTCTGTCTGTCTGTCTGTCTGTCTGTGTGTGTGTGTGTGTGTGTGTGTGTGTGTGTGTGTGTGTGTGTGTGTGTGTGTGTGTGAGCATGTGAATCGACCAGCGACACTATCTATGTGGAGTTTGAACCTACTCTGTGGCCTGAAGAAGGGTCTCGACCCGAAACGTCACCCATTCTTTCTCTCCACAGATGCTGCCTGTCCCGCTGAGTTACTCCAGCATTTTGTGTCTATCTGCGGTTTAAACCAGCATCTGCAGTTCCTCCCTACACATGTAACTCCCATGAGTTGATTTTAATGTAAAAAATAATGAACATTTAAAAACTATGTAATATACTTGACAAAAATATGTTTAATTACTGACTTGTCCAGTTCGGCACAGCTTCATGTTATCGGGTTATACATATACCTGCCTGTTTTGTTCAGGAATCTCTTTCAAATATATACAGTGCAGGCGGCTTCTGGCTGCAGGATGTAAAAAATAGCAATGTTGCAAAATTATGAGTCTTTACTCTTGAGAAAACACGAGATTTATTTATTCAGGGAAAGGACACCACAGATAAAACTAATCAAAAAAATGAGACTATTGCGGAAGAGGGTGAAACAAGTCTCCAGTCGTAAATTCAACAGGGCGCGTTAAATTAATTATTAGGCTCAGGGCAGAAGATGTGTAGGAAGGAACTGCAGATGACATTCCTTCTATCCAGAGATGCTGCCCATCCCGCTGAGTTACTCCAGCATTTTGTTTCTATCAGTATTGAAGATCCTGCCTATTCTAAAATCATGCAGGTACAGCAGGCAGTGAAGAAAGCTAATGGCATGTTGGCCTTCATAGAGAGAGGATTTGAGTATAGGAGCAAGGAGGTCCTACTGCTGGCTGTCCTACTGCAGTTGTACAGGGCCCTGGTGAGACCATACCTGGAGCATTGTGTGCAGTTTTGGTCTCCAAATTTGAGGAAGGACATTCTTGCTATTGAGGGAGCCCAGCGTAGGTTCACCAGGTTAATTCCCTGGATGGTGGGACTGACATATGATGAAGGAATGGATCGACTGGGCGTATATTCACTTGCATTTAGAAGAATGAGAGGGGATCTTAGAGAAACATATAAAATTCTTAAGGATTGGACATACTAGATGCAGGAGAAATGTTCCCAATGTGGGGGGAGTCCAGAACCAGTTTAAGAGTAATACCCCTGTCCCACTTAGGAAACCTGAACGGACACCTCTGGAGACTTTGCGCCACACCCAAGGTTTCCGTGCGGTTCCCGGAGGTTTTTGTCAGTCTCCCTACCTGCTTCCACTACCTGCAACCTCCGGCAACCTCCTGCAACCTCCGGGAACCGCACGGAAACCTTGGGTGGGGGCGCAAAGTCTCCAGAGGTTTCCGTTCAGGTTTCCTAAGTGGGACAGGGGCATAAAAGGGGTCGGCCATTTAGGACTGAGATGAGGAAAAACCTTTTCACCCAGAGAGTTGTGAATCTGTGGAATTCTCTGCCACAGAGGGCAGTGGAGGCCGATTCACTGGATGTTTTCAAGAGAGAGTTAGATGGGGCTAACGGAATCGAGGGATAAAATTAAATTTCTTTATTTATATAGCACATTTTTAGTCAACTTGCATTGACCCCAAAGTGCTTCACATAATTACATCCACACACACAGGCAAAGGTGGGTGAAGTGTCTTGCCCAAGGACACACACAGGCAAAGGTGGGTGAAGTGTCTTGCCCAAGGACACAACGACAGTATGCACTCCAAGCGGGATTCGAACCAGCTACCTTCCGGTTGCCAGCCGAACACTTAGCCCATTGTGCCATCTGTCGTCCACTGGGGAGAATGGGGAGAAAGCAGGAACGGGGGTACAGATTTTGGATGATCAGCCAAAATCGTATAGAATGGCGGAGCTGGCTGGTAGGGCCGAATGGCCTACTCCTGTAGCTATGTTTCTATGTTTCTAAATCCATAAAGTTGGACATTAATTTGATTAATGTTTTATCATCGCCACCCCGGTATTTAGTGACCTTGTGGCGCCACCTGGTGGTTAGGCCACTTGCTGGGTAGAACCCTCGGCCCTCGGTCTGGCAGGGTCACGTTGGCTGTGTTTGGCGGGACGCCCTGAAATAGATACAGAACTCTGGGAGAACCCTCCCCAGTCGCTTGTGAGCTGTTCTCTGTCCAACACAATAAAGATCACTTTGTCCCTTGCTACAACCTTTGTCTTTATCTGGCCTTTCTCAGAAAATTTGCGCAATGAAACTCAAGGGACTAGTAATAGATTATCACCAACAAGGCAATATATATAAGAAGGTACACAAAATTGCTGGGAAAACTCAGCGGGTGCAGCAGCATCTGTGGAGCGAAGGAAATAGGCGACTTTTCGGGCCGAAACCCTTCTTCAGACTCCAGTATATATGTATTCTGTGATGGAACATGTGTACACAACACTAACACCAGACTCACCAGCATTGCAGCTTCCATCACAGTTCTCATTATGTTTGTGTTTAAGAAGGAACTGCAGATGCTGGAAAATCGAAGGTAGACAAAAAAGCTGGAGAAACTCAGCGGGTGCAGCAGCATCTATGGAGCGAAGGAAAAAGGCAACGTTTCGGGACGAAACCCTGAAGGAAATAGGCAACGTTTCGGGTCGAAACCTGGAAGGGTTTCGGCCCAAAACGTTGCCTATTTCCTTTGCTCCATAGATGCTGCTGCACCCGCTGAGTTTCTCCAGCTTTTATGTGTACAGTTCTCATTATGCCCAGCATCCATTTACAGGACAAAATAAGGGCATGTTTATAGGACATGCAATATATTTGGAATTTGGTATTAGTTAGTTACTGTCATGTGTACCAGGGAACGGTGAAAATCTTTCGTTTGCATCCTATCCAATGCAAACAGATCATACTAGTTCGCAATAACCAAACTGATCTCCCAGTGGCTCAGCACTTCAACTCGCCCTCCCATTCCAAATCCCCCTCCCATTCCTGTCCTGGGCCTCCTCCATGGCCAGAGTGAGTCCCACCGCAAATTGGGGAAGCTGCATCTCATATTTCGCTTGGGGAGTTTGCACCCCAGCGGTATGAACATCGACTTCTCCAATTTCAGGTAGTCCCTGCTTTCTCCCTCCTTCCCCTCCCCTTCCCAGCTCCCCCACAGCCCACTGTCTCCGCCTCTTCCTTTCTTCTTCCCACCCCCCCCCCCCCCCCACCACCCACACATCGGTCTGAAGAAGGGTTTCGGCCCGAAACGTCACCTATTTCCTTCGCTCCATAGATGCTGCCTCACGCGCTGAGTTCCTCCAGCGTTTTGTTTAAGAAGGAACTGCAGATGCTGGAAAATCGAAAGTAGACAAAAATGCTGGAGAAACTCAGTGGGTGCAGCAGCATCTATGGAGCGAAGGAAATAGGCAACGTTTCGGGCCGTTTCGTAGGGGTGTAGTTAGTGTAGGGGTGATCGCTGGCCGGCACGGGCTCGGTGGGCCGAAGGGCCTGTTTCCTTGCTCTGTCCCTCAACTACCAGGGGCAATTTACAAACAAGCCTGTACGTCGCTGGAGTGTGGGAGGAAACCGAAGACCTCGGAGAAAACCCACGCAGGTCACGGGGGGAACGTACAAACTCCGTACAGACAGCACCCGTAGTCGGGATCGAACCCGGGTCTCTGGCGCTGTGAGGCAGCAACTCTACCGCTGCGCCACCGTATGTCCCTGGTGAAGATTTAAATTATATTTAGGGCATATTGGAGAAGATCGGTTGATAAACAAGTTGAACAAGTTGGCTTGGCCAAATGTGGGTTTTACATGAGGGGAGGGGGGGGGAGGAGGGGAGGGGGGGGGGGGGGGGGGGGGGGGGGGGGGCGGCTGAGAGACGTAACTGGTGTAAATTCCTGGGGTTCAGAGTCCAGGCAGCTGGAAACTTGATGTTCAAAGTGGCAGGAGCTTTATATTCGATCGGGTTGCTGAAGGGAATTAAAAATGTTCTCTTCACATAAGCCTTCTTTTGAAGTTGAGTTAGTTAAGATAATACTCAGTTAATTGAAAAGATTACTTCACTTACAGAGTTACATCACACAGGGAATATTAAGGAAATCATTTGCTTCTTTTTCATTTGATCTAATTGAAAAGAAACACAACTTTTTCAAGTTATTTTGTTTCGAGATACAGAGTAGAAACAGGCCCTTCGGCCCACCGGGTCCGTGCCGACCAGCGATCCCCGCACATTAACACTATCCCACACACACACTAGGGACAATTTTACATTTACACCAAGCCAATTAACCTACAAACCCGCACGTCTTTGGAGGGTGGGAGGAAACCGAAGATCTCGGAGAAAACCCACGCAGGTCACGGGGAGAACGTACAAACTCCATACAGACAGCGCCCGTAGTCAGGATCGAACCTGGGTCTCTGGCGCTGTAAGGCAACAACTCTACCGCTGTGGCATGCCCATTATCACACTGGCCTGCACTTTGACTATACAGTTCAGTTTAGCTTATTGTCACGTGTACCGAGGTACAGTGAACAGCTTTAGTTGCGTGCTAACCAGTCAGCAGAAAGACAATACATGATTACAATCGAGCCGTTCACAGTGTACAGATACATGATAAGGGAATAACGTTTAGTGCAAGGTAAAGCCAGCAAAGTCTGATCTGAAAAAAGTCTGAAGAAGGGTCTCGACCCAAAACGTCACCCATTCCTTCTATTGTGAGATGCTGCCTGTCCCGTTGAGTTACTCCAGCATTTTGTGTATAAGGTCCGATCAAAGATAGTCTGAGGGTCCTGGATGGGGTAGATAATGGGTCAGAACTGCTCTCTAGTTGTGGTAGGATGGTTCAGTGGCCTGATAACAGCTGGGAAGAAACTGTCCCTGAATCTGGAGATGTGCACACTTTTTCACACTTTTCACAGGAAAAACCTTTTCACCCAGAGAGTTGTGAATCTGTGGAATTCTCTGCCCCAGGAGGCAGTGGAGGCCAATTCACTGGATGTTTTCAAGAGAGAGTTAGATTTAGCTCTTAGGGCTAACGGAATCAAGTGATATGGGGGAGAAAGCAAGAACGGAGTACTGATTTTGGATGATCAGCCATGATCATATTGAATGGCGGTGCTGGCTCGAAGGGCTGAATGACCTACTCCTGCACCTATTTTTCCATGTTTTTATGTTTTTGCCTGATGGGAGGGGGGAGAGGAGGGAATGGCCAGGGTGCGACAGGTCTGTGATTATGCTTGCCGAGGCAGCAGGGAGGTCTAACATGAGCTTGCACAAGGCACAAGCTTGTACTCGCTAGAATTTAGAAGATTGAGGGAGGATCTTATAGAAACTTACAAAATTCTTAAGGGGCTGGACAGGCTAAATGCAGGAAGATTGTTCCCGATGTTGGGCAAGTCCAGAACAAGGGGCCACACACACACAGTTTAAGGATAAGGGGGAAATCTTTTAGGACCGAGATGAGAAAAAGATTTTTTTTTACACACAGAGTGTGGTGAATCTGTGGAACTCTCTGCCACAGAGGGTAGTTGAGGCCACAGTTCATTGGCTATATTTAAGAGGGAGTTAGATGTGGCCCTTGTGGCTAAAGGGATCAGGGGGTATGGAGTGAAGGCAGGTACAGGATACTGAGTTGGATGATCAGCCATGATCATATTGAATGGCGGTGCTGGCTCGAAGGGCCGAATGGCCTACTCCTGCACCTGTTTTCTATGTTTCTACGTTTCTATGAATTTGGCTATTTGGTTCATCCAATCTGTTTTTCAGTTTTTTTGTTTTTGAGACACATTGGAACCTGTACGTTTTTGGAGTGTTGGGGGAAACCGGAGCACCCGGAGAAAACCCACACAGGTCACGGGGTTGAACGTACGAACTCCGCACAGAAAGCACCCGTAGTCTCTATGTTTCTAGGGCCAAGCAAACCTACGAACGGGATACAGCCATGACAACCTTATTGATCGACCAACATTGAGCAGATTTCTCTTCCTCCCACTGCTAAAGAACCGTGCTTGTTTGAGCAATTAGGGCGACTTCGTGCGTGGCTTAATCAAATCCCGTTTCAGCTGAACGAGATAACTGTTATTAACACATGATGAAACCTAACATTTCCATAATGAACTAACTCAGCTCTGGGCAGCAACAATAAATATTTACGCTAGAATCTGGAACTGAAGTTTGATTCACTGCACTTGGCGTTGCGTTCGTTTTTAATTAGTTTTCAATCCTCTGTCGCAACATTAACACAGGAAAATTATTACAATAATATTTTAAGTGCCGGCCATTAGACTTTCATAGCGATAGGGTGCAAATTAGTTTTTTGATACTAGGAGCACATTCTCAATATTCCAGCCATTAATATTGCAATGGTGAAGTCATCGTGTGATCAGTCCTGCTTCACTGTTGAATTCAAATATTGAGTTTTGGTTTTGTTAGGTTTAGTTTAGTTTAGAGATACAGCGCGGAAACAGGCCCTTCGGCCCACCGGGTCCACACTGACCAGCGATCCCCGCACATTAACACTATAGAAACATAGAAACATAGAAAATAGGTGCAGGAGTAGGCCATTCGGCCCTTCGAGCCTGCACCGCCATTCGATATGATCATGGCTGATCATCCAACTCAGTATCCTGTACCTGCCTTCTCTCCATACCCCTTGATCCCTTTAGCCACAAGGGCCACATCTAACTCCCTATTAAATATAGCCAATGAACTGTGGCCTCAACTACCTTCTGTGGCAGAGAATTCCACAGATTCACCACTCTCTGTGTGAAAAATGATTTTCTCATCTCGGTCCTAAAAGACTTCCCTCTTATCCTTAAACTGTGACCCCTTGTTCTGGACTTCCCCAACATCGGGAACAATCTTCCTGCATCTAGCCTGTCCAACCCCTTAAGAATTTTGTACGTTTTTATAAGATCCCCCCTCAATCTTCTAAATTCTAGCGAGTACAAGCCGAGTCTATCCAGTCTTTCTTCATATGAAAGTCCTGACATCCCAGGAATCAGCCAAATGACAGAGGCAGAACAAAAGGAAATGTGTCGTGAGATATGTCACGGTGGCGCAGCGGTAGAGTTGCTGCCTTACAGCGCCAGAGACCCAGGTTCGATCCTGACTACGGGTGCTGTCTGTACTTTGGAGACTTTGCGCCCCACCCAAGGTTCCCGGAGGTTTTTGTCAGTCTCCCTACCTGCTTCCACTACCTGCAACCACCTTCAACCTCCGGGAACCGCACGGAAACCTTGGGTGGGGCGCAAAGTCTCCAGAGGTTTCCGTTCAGGTTTCCTAAGTGGGACAGGGGCATTAGGAGAAAGGCTGAAAAATGTTGAATCTTATTTCATCTTTCATGACCAGGTCTCTGCAACCAAGGATGTATAGTTAGCTTTCTAACGGAGGTAACATGGCATTCAATTTGCACATAGGAAACTCCCGCAAGGAGTAATCTTTCTCACGTGTTCTCACAACATCGGAGGAAGTTCAAGTTCAAGTTCAGGAGCTCAAGAGAGTTTATTGTCATGTGTCCCAGATAGGACAATGAAATTCCTGCTTTGCTTCAGCACAACAGAATATAGAAGGCATGAATACAGAACAGATCAGTGTGTCCATGTACTATTGTATAAATATATTCAGCCCATCGGGTTTATGCTAGCTCGCAGTCCATTCCAGTCTGAAGAAGGGTCTTGATCCAAAACGTCACCCATTCCTTCTCTCCAGAGATGCTGCCTGTCCCACTGAGTTACTCCAGCATTTTGTGTCTGTCTCTGGTGTAAACCAGCATCTGCAGTTCCTTCCGACACATTCCCCTTGAAGGTTAGTTTAGTTTAGAGAAACAGCATGGAAACATGCCCTTCCACCAACCGCCTGTGCCGACTGGCGATCATCACCCACACCAGGGACAATTTACAGAAGGCAAATAAACCCACCAACCTGCATGCATGAGAGTTGGATTTAGCTCTTAGGCCTAATGGAATCAAGGGATATGGGGCGAAAGCAGGAACGGGGTACTGATTGGGGATGATCAGCCATGATCATATTGAATGGCGGTGCTGGCTCGAAGGGCCAAATGGCCTACTCCTGCACCTATTTTCTATGTTTCTGTGTTACAAACCCGCACGCCTTTGGAATGTGGGAGGAAACCGGAGCACCTGGAGAAAACCCACACGGTCACAGGTCAGGATCAAACCTGGGTCTCTGGCGCTGTGGGGCAGCAGTTCTATCCGCTGTGCCCAGACGACCAGATTGTTGGCTTAATGTCCGATCAGAAGCATCCGCTGTCAGACCTGTTGCAACTCTGGACGTTTGTGTTTTAACTCTAGATTCCAGCATCTGCAGGTTGCTACGATGTCTCAGGACTATGTTGTGCTTCATGCAGCGGTGAGCGCTAGGACCTGGGAGAAGCTCCGTTTGCTTTTCAGCTTCATTAAGCTACAGTTGTCCACGCTTGGAATCCCACAGGAGAAGTGGCATGGAAGAGCAACTCCATCATGTTAAAAATATCAGCAATTAAACACCTGGCAAACGGATAAATGCTGGCAACGTCTCTTAGTAAATACAAAGTTAAAGGTTTTCACAGTGCAGTCAGTGTCACACACACACACACACACACACACACACACACACACACACACACACACACACACACACACACACACCACACACACACACACACCCCACACACACACCACACACACACACCCCACACACACACACACACACACACACACACACACACACACACCACACACACACACACACACACACACACACACTCGCACACACACACACACACACACACACACACACACACACACACACACACACACCCCACACACACACACACACTCGCACCACACACACTCACACACACCCCACACACACACACACTCACACACCACTCACACACACACACACACACACACACTCACACACACACCACTCACACACACACACTCCCACACACACACACACACACTCACACACACACACACACTCACTCACACACACACTCACACACACACACACTCACACACACACACACACATACACACACACACACACACACACACACACACACACACACTCACACACACTCTCACACACACACACTCACATACACACTCACACACACACTCACAAACATACTCACACACACACTCACGCACACTCACACACTCACACACACTCACACACACACACTCACACACACACTCATGCTCACACACACACACACATACTCACACAAGCACACACACTCATATACTCACACACGCACATACACTCACACTCACACACTCTCACACACACGCTCGCACTCACACCCACTCACACCCACTCACACACACGCACACACACCCACTCACACACACTCACACACTCACACACGCACACACTCACACGCTCACACTCACACACACACACTCACACACGCACACTCACCCACACACACACACACTCACACACGCACACTCACCCACACACACACACACACTCACACACGCACACTCACGCACACGCACACTCACACTCACCCACACAAGCACGAACATGTTACAAGACACAGAGTGCTGGAGTAAGTCAGCGGATCAAGCAGCATCTCTGGAGAACATGGGTAGGTGATGTTTCGTGTGTTGGGACCTTCTTCAGACAGAACAAACACTGATGGAACAAAAACACTGAAAGCAATTTCACCGACTGTTGATTCAAGTGGAATAAAGAGAGAAAAGGAGACAAATATGATTACAAATAATATTGGCGGTGAGATGACAGCAGAAGAATGTGATTCGTTTATCCCTACAGCACAATCCTATAATTTCCCAATCAAAGACTCTTCTAAATCAAATGACTCTTCACTGCTTCCTGAAACTATTAAACCACTACGGTTATTATATGAAATGTTTTTATTGTATGCTGTGTCTTTCAGTTAATCAGTTCAATCAATCAATCACAATCATAGAAACATAGAGAGTAGGTGCAGGAGTAGGCCATTCGGCCCTTTGAGCCAGCACCGCCATTCAATATGATCATGGCTGATCATCCCCAATCAGTTCCCCGTTCCTGCTTTCTCCCCATACCCCTTGATTCTGTTAGCCCGAAGAGCTAAATCTAACTCTCTCCTGAATACATCCAGAGAATTGGCCTCCGCTGCCTTCTGCGAGGTGCTCCAGGACTTCGTAGTGTAACGAAATCCTCGCACGCCACCTGCGTGACGTATCACGTACGCACGCTGACGCATTGGAGCCGCACGCTGCATTGTGTGGTGACGCATGGTTACGTCCCCGTGCGTCAACGTCCGTAAACATGCGACACCGCGCAAAGCCCGTACGCAGTCGGCCCGCCTTTTACACGTCACGTAACCTCTAACCTCGTCCACACAGACCTCTTCCTGGATTTCTGAGGTGCAACTTTCATCATTGTTCAACTTCTGTCAAGGAGAAGCTATACTTCACCCCCGTTAGACCTCATTTGGACTACGCAGTTGCAGCATGGGACCCATACACAAATAAAAACATTTCTTCCATCGAACGTGTCCAAAGGCAGGCAGGCAGCTCGATTTGTTACTAACACCTATGAGAGAGAAGCGAGTGTCACCAAACTTCTGAATTCTCTGGGGTGGAACCCTCTCCAAGACAGACAGATGTGAAGCTCACCGTTTGACCTGTTTTTACAAAATGTTAAATGGTCAGCTCGACATAGACTACAAGACCTACACCAAACCCAAACCAATTAGGAGCAGACGAGGCCATTCGATCCAATTTGTGATCCCAGCTACACAGACAGATGTGTACAGCAATTCGTTCTTCCCCCGCACAATTAAAGCATGGAATAATCTCCACCCAACTATAGTTACCCAACCAGATGCAACTACATTTAAAGTAGCTCTTTCTTCCCAATAACCCTTTCTGGCTTAAGCCCTCCCTCCACCACCTCCAGTTTAAATTCCATTCGGAATATTTTGGAGGACCAAGAAACCAAGAAGAACCAAGAACCAAGAAGTCTCTGTTGTTGCTGTAGCAATAAAATCTGTCGTTCTTCCATGATGGTCATGATGCAGAATAGGGAAGCAGGGTGTTCAAACAACGTCACGCGCACCAGACGGTCGTGCTGGCGCATGATGTCACGTAATTTGCTCGCGACCATCACGTGTCACGACGCATCGACCTATTTTACATATAACGCATAAATGAGGCGCAAATGACAGCCAAGTGGGACAGGCCCTTCACTGGTCTGTAATGACTTCTTTTATCTCTTCCTGATCCATCTAAAGACACAATATCTTTCGAACTTCCTGGAGTTTGGGGACGATTGTAAATTGATGGGCTAGGCCTCTGTAATTGTCTCTCCTTTCCTTCCTTACTTAGCCTGCCATATATTTCATCGTGGATTCACCAGTTATCCACTTTCAAAGATACCAGGACCCTTAATTCATCGTCATTTACAAAACTCGTTATGTTCGACACTTCACACACACAGTTCATCCTTAATTACAACATTAACAATGTCCTCTCCATTATAATAACATCTGAAGAGCATTCGGTTAGAACCCTGTTGATATTATTCTTGTTAAATATTTGCCCTCATTTAATCTTTACTATTCCCACGGTACGAGTTCATTCATAGAAACATAGAAAATAGGTGCAGGAGTAGAGGCCATTCGGCCCTTCGAGCCTGCACCGCCATTCAATATGTTCATGGCTGATCATCCAACTCAGTATCCTGTACCTGCCTTCTCTCCATACCCCCTGATACCTTTAGCCACAAGGGCCACATTTAACTCCCTCTTAAATATAGCCAATGAACTGTGGCCTCAACTACCTTCTGTGGCAGAAAATTCCACAGATTCACCACTCTCTGTGTGAAAAATGTTTTTCTCATTGCGGTCCTAAAAGATTTCCCCCTTATCCAAGAGTTCTCCTGAGTTTTGCCCTGATTCAAACTCGGAGATTTACGGTAATGTCCACTCGTCGGTACTCGTGGCTCTCGTGGACATTTTTCAACATGTTGAAAAATCTTCACGAGTCTTCCCGTGCTTACCTGCCGTTAGCGAGTCTTCCCGAGTCCCTGCCGTTAGCGTTACGAGCCGCTAAGAGACGTCCCCGAGCTCCGACGTACCCGCTACGTTCATTCTCCATGCTTACCACGAGTTTGATTTTTTTTAACTCGGGAGAGCTCTTGGAATGAACTCGTACCATGGGACAGGGCTATTAGGATGCAAACAGGCCCACAGGCCCACCGAGTCCACTCTGACCATCAATCAGCTGTAGACAAAAAATGCTGGAGAAACTCGGCATCTATGGAGCGAAGGAATAGGTGACGTTTCGGGTCGAGACCAGGAAGCATCTATGGAGTGAAGGAATAGATGACGTTTCAGGTCGAGACCCTTCCGGGTCTCGACCCGAAACGTCACCTATTCCTTCACTCCATAGATGCTGCCTCTCCAGCATTTTTGTCTACCTTCGATTTTTCCAGCATCTGCAGTTCCTTCTTAAACATCAATCACCTGTGACGTTTCCGGTCGAGACACATCTTCAGACCCAAATCGTCACCCATTCCTTCTCTCCAGAGATGCTGCCTTTCCCGCTGTGTTACTCCAGCTTTTTGACTCAATCTTTGGTTTAAACCAGCGTCTGCAGTTCCCGCATATCCTTTGAAGTTGGAGGAAACTAATGTCATGAAAGTTATTCTACAAAATGTAAATTCCTCTGTTTCCGCCCCATGCTCTTGGTAATAATTCAAATGTATTAAGCCGGAGAAGAAGAATAACTTAATTTTTCACCCATTCTGACGGTAATATTTTCATATATTGAATGTCGCTATTAATATTTATAGATGAATCTTTAAAGATGCTTACACATTTGATTTTTCAGATGCATTGGGCTGCAGAGTTTCAAATCAAACAGTGCGATGATTTATTCTGAAGGTTATGTGTTTTTCATATTTATGAATGGTTACATCAGACGCAACAAGTGAGGTTTCTTTCCCAATGTCCATATACTGAGACAAGGCACAGAGTGCTGGAGTAACTCAGCGGGTCAGGCAGCATCTGTGGAGAACATGGATAGGAGACGTTTCACAGAGTAACGCTGGAGTAACTCAGCGGGTCAGGCAGCATCTGTGGAGAACATGGATAGGTGACGTTTCACAGAGTGCTGGAGTAACTCAGCGGGTCAGGCAGCATCTGTGGAGAACGTGGATAGGTGACGTTTCACAGAGTGCTGGAGTAACTCAGCGGGTCCTGAGGAGACTTCCTGAGGAGACTGAAGAAGGTCCATCTGTCTCCTCAGATCCTGGTGAACTTCTACCGCTGCACCATCGAGAGCATCCTTACCAACTGTATCACATTATGGTATAGCAACTGCTCTGTCTCCGACCGGAAGGCATTGCAGAGGGTGGTGAAAATTTTCCAACGCATCACCGGTTCCTCGCTCCCCTCCATTGAGTCTGTCCAAAGCAAGCGTTGTCTGCGGAGGGCGCTCAGCATCGCCAAGGACTGCTCTCACCCCAACCATAGACTGGTTACCCTCCTACCATCCGGGAGGCGCTACAGGTCTCTCCGTTGCCAAACCAGCAGGTCCAGGAACAGCTTCTTCCCGGCGGCTGTCACTCTACTCAACAACGTACCTCGGTGACTGCCATCACCCCCCCCCCCCCCCCCCCCCCCCCCGGACACTTATTATTATTTATTCAAATCATTTGCTATGTCGCTCTTCCAGGGAGATGCTAAATGCATTTTGTTGTCTCTGTATTGTACACTGACAATGACAATTAAAATTGAATCTGAATCTGAATCTGAATCAGTCAGGCAGCATCTCTGGAGTCTGAAGAAGGGTCTCGACCAGAAACGTCACCCATTCCTTCTTTCCAGAGATGCTGCCTGTCCTGCTGAGTAATGGCCCTGTCCCACTGTACGAGTTCATTCCAAGAGCTCTCCCGAGTTTAAAAAACAATCAAACTCGTGGTAAGCACAGAGAATGAACGTAGCGGGTACGTCGGAGCTCGGGGACGTCCCTTAGCGGCTCGTAACGCTAACGGCAGGTACTCGGGAAGACTCGCTAACAGCAGGTAAGCTCGGGAAGATTTTTCAACATGTTGAAAAATGTCCACGAGAGCCCCGAGTACCGACGAGCGGCCATTGCCGTAAATCTCCGAGTTCGAGTCAGAGCAAACTCGGGAGCACTCATTGAATGAACTCGTACCGTGGGACAGGGCTTTTATAAGGAATAGGTGACGTTTCGGGTTGAGACCCTTCTTCGGACAGTCCAGTCCAACACTAGTTATGTTATGGGTACAGAAAAATGCTGGAGAAACTCAGCGGGTACAGCAGCATCTATGGAGCGAAGGAGATAGGCAACGTTTCGGGCCGAAACCCTTCTTCAAACTAGTTATGTTGTCCCAGTTTCACATCCTACAAACTGGCTAGATTTGGTATAAACCAGTGCCTGCAGTTCCTTTTTTATTAGATTAAAGAAAGAAACATCTTCTACACAATGATGGAGTCCAGCTATCAGTGTAGTATTATGTGTCATCTTTAGATAGAACATTAAACCATCAGGCTGTGTGAGATTGAGTTATACATAAAGCACCACACTTGCTGAATCATAAAACACTTACAATAAACCAATTACGCCAATGAATACAGGTTATTATTGAAGTCTGAAGAAGGGTCTCGACCTGAAACATCTCCTATTCCTTTTGTCCACAGATGCTGCCTCATTGAGGTTCAAACGGAATGTTGTTTCTGCAGTCAAGAAACATACACACAAGAAAAAGAACCAAGACACAACACAATTTACACAAACATCCATCACAGTGAATCTCCTCCTCACTGTGATGGAAGGCAAAGTCTTATCTCTCCCCTGCACTCCTCGTTCTCCTCCCGATGTCAGAGTCAAAGTCCCCAGCGGGCAATGGTAAGCGTCCCGCGGCCATTAAAGCCGCGCGGGGCGGTGATGTAAGGCCCCGCTCCAGGTCCTCTTCAACCCCGCAACTCAGGCGGGAGAAGTCGCCGTTGCGGAAGCCCCGAAAAGCGGTCTCCCAGCAGGGACCCGCGGGCTCCCGGTGTTACTGTCCACCAGACCTGCGGTTGGAGCCTCCGAATCTCTGGGGTCGGGTCACAGCAGCGAGCCACCACCGCTCCTCCCGCTCCGAACTCGGCCAGCTCCGCGATGGTGAGTAGGTCCGCAGCTCCGCGACTGGAGCCCCAGGTCGTTCCTGCTGGAGGCCGCTCCACGGTTAAACCAGAATCTGCAGTTCCTTCTTAAACAATTTGTATTACGAAGGCAACATTGATTGCAAAATGCTTTCCATAGGGAACTAATTAAAAGTAACTTTGAAAATCTTTAGGCAGAGGAAAGCTGCCAGATTTAAACACTAAAGCCTGAAGAAGGGTCTCGACCCAAAACGTCGCCCATTCCTTCTCTCCAGAGACGCTGCCTGTCCCGCTGAGATACTCCAGCGTTTTGTGTCTATCTTATTAGTGAAGCTGTTAGTCGGTGCAGGTCACCAGAAGAATCTTTCTTTCGTTGATGTTACACTGAGAATAATAATGTCAGGCTCCATGTGTTCCAGTATATAAAGGGATTGAAGTTGCAATCTGCAGTGTTAATAATGATGCGCATTTACTTTGAAAGGGTATTTCATGCGAAAATGACAAGCGAATAAAGGCCGTGCTTGCATTAAGCTGATGATTCTCTTCCAAGCTGTTAACAGGCAACTAAACTTGGGCGTCATTTGCGCGTCATTTACGCACCAATTTACGCGTCACGATGCATGACACGCGCGTCGCGCCGCGCACGTGATGCGCGCGAGGTACGTGGTGACCTAGGCAGTGACGCGCGGTCGTGCGCAGCGCCCCAAGATTTTGGGATTCACAAAATCTTCGCTCGCCACCTGCGTGACACGCAAACGAGACAGGCCCTTTAATCACCCTCGCGCAACTAGAGAGCGGCCCTGAACTACTACCCACCTCACTGATGACTCTCGGACTATCATTGATCGGACTTTGCTGGCTTTACCTTGCACTAAACATTATTCCCCTGTTCAGGCATCGGTACATTGTAAACGGCTCGATTGTAATCATGTATTGTCTTTCCACTGACTGGTTAGCCCGCAACAAAAGCTTTTCACTGTACCCCAGTACACGTGACAATAA
Source organism: Amblyraja radiata (assembly GCF_010909765.2). NCBI lineage: Eukaryota > Metazoa > Chordata > Chondrichthyes > Rajiformes > Rajidae > Amblyraja > Amblyraja radiata. Next base: position 2,129,383 of record NC_045999.1, on the reverse strand, counting down.
ACTAAACTGAAAACTGAAATGACGAGAATGTGGGGACAATAAAAGTATGGGATTAATATAAACTGGATAGTTTGATAGTAGGTGCGGACTTTATGGGCCGAATGGCCTTGTTTCCACACAGCATCTAATCTATAAAAGCTAAGACTCTATAATGAAAAGCACTGTGGTTCCAATGTCCGTGAAGAGAGACGAAAGTTGATTTTATTTTAGTCGAATTCAAGGATGATATATGGTGTTGCAATTTTTCCAAATTAGCTATTAATATTTTTGCAATTTCATCACTCTTAGCGAATCTAATGCTTCAGCAATTGCAACCTCTATATTTTTGTAAAATGCAGTTTATGTTTTGCAGTTGGTTCCAAGTAACTATTATTTTTTCCTGTGAGTCTCCGGTCCGTAATACCTCATTCAGCAGTACAAATAGACTGTGTTTAAGTTTGATTCGTCCCTGCACGTTGGAACCAGAGATTTAATGTGATCCAAGATTTGTTTGGTGATGGTACATTAGAAATAAATATGTTATTTTTTCCACAGCCATCAGGAAATCCGTCATTGTCTCTCACTGAAGGCTTGTGTTGCTGGAATTACTAAAGGGTGGAAGGACAGATCCATTATGTTGCTTATTGCAAAACAAACAACATCAGTGGAAACTGAAGTCTACAAAATAATGGTCAGCTCGCTTTGAAACACGATGCGGCAGCAAAAATGCAACAAAGCTGGGAAGGGATGTTTAGTTTTTAAGAGAGAAGGAATGAATGGGTGACGTTTCGGGTTGAGACCCTTCTTCAGACTGAGAGTCAGGGGAGAGGGAGATTCAGAGGTAAGGAAGGGTAAGGTGTGAAAATGAGACATCAAAGAGGATGAGGATCAGGGAAAATGTTAGCTGAGGGGAATGTGACATCGAGGTGTACAGAGATAACATTTAATCAGGGGGCATCTTTAATCAGACAGGTCTGAGAATTAGGATGGAGGAGGGGATGGTGAGAGAGGGTTACTTGAAGTTAGAGAAGTCAATGTTCATACCGCTGGGGTGTAGGCTGCCCAAGCGAAATATGCCGAGCTGTTCCTCCAATTTGCGCTGGGTCTGTGTAGAGTGGTATAAGATGTTTTATTTCTTGAGTTAACAGTAGGTGTGGATAAAGAATAGACACTATCTCCTTCGCTTTCTGACTTTAGTGCGCGATGAATTTGGAAACATGCAGCATTTAGGTGAGGGCAGCGTAGGTTTACTGGGGAAAAAAGTTTACCTGAGTGGTTTAAGACCAGGCATAATCTGTTTAAAAAGTAGTGTGGTGCAGGGGGAGTGGATGCCTGACGACATTGTCTATTCCTGCCAGAGTTGTTCTCATTGACTCATCAGTGTGATCTACTTCTCACCCACACGTCCACAACAAATCGGCCAAGCTGTATCCCAAACGCCAACTCGCCCACACCAATTAGTCACTCGATTAGTAGATGGCCATCCATGTTCAGGCAGCTTCCTACCCAATCTCCAGATCGTGTCTGCTCACAGTTTAGTAGAAACATAGAAACATAGAATATAGGTGCAGGAGGAGACCATTCGGCCCTTCGAGCCAGCACCACCATTCATTGTGATCGTGGCTGATCGTCCCCAATCAATAACCCGTGCCTGACTTCTCCCCATATCCCTTGACTCCGCTAGCCCCTAGAGCTCTATCTAACTCCCAATGACTTGGCCTCCACTGCCCTCTGTGGCAGAGAATTCCACAAATTCACAACTCTCTGGGTAAAAAAGTTTTTTTCTCATCTCAGTTTTAAATGGCCTCCCCTTTATTCTTAGACTGTGGCCCCTGGTTCTGGACTCGCCCAACATTGGGAACATTTTTCCTGCATCTAGCTTGTCCAGTCCTTTTATAATTTTATATGTTTCTGTGAGATCCCCCTCATCCTTCTAAACTCCAGTGAATACAAGCCCAGTCTTTCCAATCTTTCCTCATGTGACAGTCCCACCATCCCAGGGATTAACCTCGATAAATTTAGTTTAGTTTAAAGATATAGCGCGGGAACAGGCCCTTCGACACACGGTGTCCGTGCCGACCAGCGATCCCCGCACGCTAACACTATCCTTCACACACTAGGGGCAATTTACACTTACACCAAGTCAATTAACCTACAAACCTGTATGTCTTTAGAGTGTGGGAGGAAACCGAAGATCCCGGGGAAAACCCACGCAGGTCACGGGGAGAACGTACAAACTCCGTACAGACAGCACCCGTAGTCAGGATCGAACCCGGGTCTCTGGCGCTGTGAGGCAGCAACTCTACCGCTGTGCCACGGTGCCGCCCACAGATAGCACCATCAGCCACTATCCAGCCAGCAAGAAGCTCGTAAACAGCTAGATTATTTTATAAAAATGAGATCAGCAGAGGTATTTAAAAACAGCGTTGCTATCCCATCAACCATCTGAATTCTTAGTCATTCACTGCTTTAGAAATTAGCTCATCAATCTCACAATCTTCAATCTCCCAGTAATATTTTCTCTTCAAAGTGCAAGAAACTTACAACAAAGTGTTGTGAATTAAGTTGTGTCGGAAGGAACTGCAGATGCCTGTTTACTCTGAAGGCAGACACAAAATGCTGGAGTAACTCAGCGGGACCAGCAGCATCTCTGGAGCGAAGGAATGGGTGATGTTTTGGGTCAAGTCTGTAGAGTCTCGGCCCGAAACGTCACCCAATCCTTTTCTCCAGAGATGCTGCCTGTCCCGCTGAGTTACTCTAGCTTTTTGCGTCTATCTATGGCTAACTATGGTGCACTGTCCACCGCTATGGCCTGATCTGCTGAGTTTTTCCAGCATTTCATGTTTTCAGTTCAGAAGAATGTACCCTTCGTTTTTCTAAAACATGTCATCCGATGGATTTAATTAAATACAGGAGAGAGGTAAGCAAGGGCAAGATGTGAAAAGGGGACATTAAAGATTCAAGTTTCAAGAGAGTTTATTGTCATGTGTCCCAGATAGGACAATGAAATTCTTGCTTTGCTTCAGCACAACAGAACATAGTAGACATGAATACAGAACAGATCAGTGTGTCCATATACCATTGTAGAAATATATACACACATGAATAAATAAACAGATAAAGTGCAAATAAACAGATAATGGGCTATTAATGTTCAGAATTTTGTTTGAGTTGAGTTTAATAGCCTGATGGCTGTGGGGAAGTAGCTATTCCTGAACCTGGACGTTGCAGTCTTCAGGCTCCTGTACCTTCTACCTGAAGGCAGCGGGGAGATGAGTGTGTGGCCAAGATGGTGTGGGTCCTTGATGATGCTGCCAGCCTTTTTGAGGCAGCTACTGCGATAGATCCCCTCGATGGTAGGGAGGGGAAGAATCGCAAGGATTATGTAGAATAGATTTGTTATCTAGGGGAAGGTGACAACAAAGGTAAAACTTAATCAGGCTGCTCAGAGAACTAGGATGGGGGAGGGTATGAAGGATCTCAACCCAAAACGTCACCCATTCCTTCTCTCCGTAGATGCTGCCTGTCCCGCTGAGTTTCTCCAGCATTTTGTCCCTATCCTCTGGATTATAGGTGGTGGAACAGATCCAACATGGGTTGAAATGTTTAAGGAGGAACTGCAGATGCTGGAAAATCGAAGTGCTGGAGAAACTCAGTGGGTGAGGCAGCATCTATGGAGCGAAGGAATAGGTGACGTTTCGGGTCGAGACCAGGAAGCATCTATGGAGTGAAGGAATAGGTGACGTTTCGGGTCGAGACCCTTCCGGGTCTCGACCCGAAACGTCGCCTATTCCTTCGCTCCATAGATGCTGCCTCACCCGCTGAGTTTCTCCAGCATTTCTGTCCACCTTCAACACTGGTCGCGGCTCATATTCAATCAAAACCCCGTCGCATATTTCGGGATTCCAAATTGCCTCCATTTTTAATGTCCCGTGAATTATGTACATTAATTAATATAACAATGAAAAATTACAGGGCTGCTAGTGATTAATGAAGGCAGGCAATGCCTGAAGAATTCATTAATGCTGAGCTCGGCAAACAGTCTGCAAATGGTTCTCTGTTGCAGTCTCACAGAATTAACTGCGCGGCTAACAGGTCATCTGTTCTAACTTTAATCACCAGGTTCCCCTTAAAGCTATCTAAGCTATTTTCCCTTAATTTGCCAATAATTGTGCAAATTTCTGGGAATATTTATAGGTCAGGAAACATCTGTGTAAATGCCAAGGCTTCTCTTGGAAAACTCACCATCTCATTGCAGTTGCAGTTGCAGTCTCAATATTTACATCGGTGCTGTCTGTGCGGAGTTCGCACGTTCTCACCGTGGCCTGCGTGGGTTTGCTCCGGGTGCTCCGGTTTCCTCCCGCACTCCAAAGACATGCAGGTTTGTAGGTCAATTGGCTTTGGTAAAATTGTACAGTGTCCCTAGTGTGCTAGTGTACGGGGCGATCGCTGGTCGGCACGGACTCGATGGGCCGAAGGGTGCGTAGGATAGAAGATACTTTTATATATTCTGGAAAATTCTGATCACAAAACCCCAGACATTAAAAATATAACTGTCACTGTATGTCATGTTGTTACTTGTGGGTGGAGCACCAAGGCAAATTCCTTGTATGTGACTACTTCCCGGAGGAATCCTTCCCGGAGGAGGCGCTGTCCTGAACGGCTGCCTGTCCTGCAGCTGTCCGTTTTTCCCCTTCTTTTTTATTATTTTTAGTTCGTTAAGTGTACAGTCAGGGGGTCTAAATCTTTTATGTGTGGGGGGTGGTGGGGGGGGGAAGGGGGAAACTGCTTTTCTAAGTCCCTACCTGGTCGGAGGGGTTGCCTTCCTCCGAGCAGCGTCTTCGACCTGTCCTCGCGGCCTACCAGCGGGTCCTGGAGCGACGTTTCCCTGAGGGGACCTGGCCAGAACATCGGCGTTGGCGGCGGCGCAGAACGTCGGCGGCGGCGGCGCAGAACATCGGCTTTGGCGGCAGTGCAGCGCTGGAGCGCTGTTGCGGAGCGGGCGATGCCTTTCCTGGGTCGCCGCGCTGGGACTCCAGTATGCTTGGTACCGCCGAGGAAAACATCGTGGAGCCGCGGTTCTGCGGAGCGGCCAGCTGCGACGTTTGAACTTACATCTCGCCGAGATCACCAGTGTGCGGAGCTCCGTCTGGCGTGGTCTGTTGGCTTGGAAGCCGCAGGCTCCGGTGGGAAGGCAGCCGTTCCTGGCACCCCAAGCTGCTGGGGGTTCTCCCGACGCCGAAGTACCATCACCCGGCGAGAACATCGGGCGCCGTGGCGGTGACTGTGGAGGCCTCAATAGGCCCGACTATGGGTGGACAAGAGGATGGGGACTGGACTTTGTGCCTTCTCCCACAGTGGGAATCACTGTGGGGGGATGTTTTGGTGTTGAATTTCTTTATGAATACTGTGTTGTATTTTTGTTAGTGTGCTGCAAGGACATCAGAATTTCCCCTGAATAAGGGGATTAATAAAGTATTTATCTATCTATCTATCTATCTATCTATCTACTTGGCCAATAAACTTACTTACTTACTTAATTCCTTTAAAACAGTAAAGGTTGGCAAAACAAATATGTCTTTAACTCTGCCTTAAAGGACAGGATATATTAAACCTTTCCTTAATTCGCTGGGAGAGTCAGTGTGGGGCAATTACAATAGCCATTCTTTAGACTACTTCAGAGATACAGCATGGAAACAGGCCCTTTGGCCCACTGAGTCTGCACCGACCAGTGATCCCCGCGTACACTAACACTATCCTACACACACTAGGGACAATTTACACTTATACCAAGCCAATTAACCTAGCAACCTGCACGTCTTTGGAGTGTGGGAGGAAGCCGAAGATCTCGGAGAAAACCCTAGGCAGGTCACGGGGAGAACGTACAAACTCCGTACAGACAGCACCCGTAGTCGGGATCGAACCCGGGTCTCTGGCACTGTGAGGCAGCAACTCTACCGCTGAGCCACTGAATCATCCCATCCCCAACTAGAGAGCAGTTCTAACCTAACACCTACCTCATTGAAGACCCTCGGACTATCTTTAATCGGACTTTGCTGGGCTTTACCTTGCACTAAACATCATTCATGCCTACTATGTTCTGTTGTGCTGAAGCAAAGCAAGAATTTCATTGTCCTATCTGGGACCCATGACAATAAACTCACTTGAACCTTGAATCTTGAACTCCCTTCACCCTGTATCTGTACACTGTGGACGGCTCGATTGTAATCGGGTACAGTCCTTCCGCTGACTGGATGGCACGCAACAAGAAAGCTTTTGACTGTACCTCGGTACACGTGACAATAAAGAACAAACTAGCAAAAAAACTCAAAACAAATTGGCATCCCTACTTGCAAATGGGATGAGGACAGAAAGATGTTCCCATTAAATCTCGATTTGAAAAGTTGGCAGTCGGAGGCATGGACACACATGAGCTGCGGTGAGTTTATTGAGTTCTACAGTATATACTGAAATTAACTTTCAATATATACTGTACCTTGGCAGAAGTACCTTGGTGAGATTTTGAACGGTTACTCCAAAGACTGATTGTTGCAATTTGCATTGGACTATATGAGTATGATACTCTGATGGAGTGGGAAAGTACTTTCATATCTTCATCAATCAGTTTTTTTTTGTGTGTGCCGTAATGCTTTATCAATTTTTCACACATTAACTTCCAGAAGGGTGAGTTAATCGCCAGTTTTATAGCAATATTTCAACAACAACTAACAATGATACAATAACAGAGGGAGATTCTTCCTCCCTACTGTTCCAGATATGTTCCAGGAGCAGAATTAGGCCACTCGGCCCATCAAGTCTACTCCGCCATTCAATCATGGCTGATCTATCTCTCCCTCCTAACCCCATTCTCCTGCCTTCTCCCCGTCACCCCTGACACCCGCACTAATCAAGAGTCACACAAGCGTCACGGTGGTGCAGCGGTAGAGTTGCTGCCTCTCAGCGCCAGAGACACGGGTTCGATCCCGACTACGGGTGCTGTCTGTACGGAGTTTGTACGTTCTCCCCGTGACCTGCGTGGGTTTTCTCCGAGATCTTCGGTTTCCTCCCACACTCCAAAGACGTACAGGTTTGTGGGGTCATCTATTCTAACTTTTTTTTAATACATTTTTTTTTTTTTAAATCATTAAAAAAAAATATTTTTTTATAAATCATGTTTCTCTGGGTATCTATTTTTTTAGTTGATTAAGTTATGATATCAGATGGAAGCTGCATACCAAATCTCGTTGCACCTATGTGTAATGGCAATAAAATATATTATTATTATTCTAACTTTAATCACCATGTATTTCTGCCCATGTTCCCCTTAAGCTATTTTTTTCCTTAATTTGGCAATAAATGTGCAAATTCCTGGGAATATTTATAGGTCGGGAAACATCTGTGTAAATGCCAAGGTTTCTCTTCAAAAACTCACCATCTCATTGCAGTTGCAGTCTCAATAATTATATTGCACGGGTTCGATCCCGACTACGGGTGCTGTCTGTACGGAGTTTGCACGTTCTCCCTGTAACCTGCGTGGGTTTTCTCCGAGACCTTCAGTTTCCTCCCACAAGACGTGCAGGTTTGTAGGTTAATTGATTTGGTGTATCTGTAAAAAATGTCCCTAGTGTGTGTGTGGGATAGTGTTTGTATGCGGGGATCGCTGGTCGGCGCGGACCCGGTGGGCTGTTTCCACGCTGTATCTCTAAACTAAAACTAAACTAAACACATATGAGGAGATAGACTGAAGAAGGGTCTCGACCCAAAACGTCACCCATTCCTTCTCTCCAGAGATGCTGCCTGTCCCGCTGAGTTACTCCAGCACTTTCCACAATAAAACAACACAGAATGCTGGAGTAACTCAGCGGGACAGGCAGTATCTCTGGAGAGAAGGAATGGGTGACATTTTGGGTCGAGACCCAGCATTTTATGTCTACCTTCGATTTAAACCAGCATCTGCAGTTCTTTCTTACACATGGTTTGAAGAATAACCTCAATAAAATGGTGATATAAATTAGCATAAAATAGTTATAATTGTGCCAATGAAGTCAGGTTTATTGAGCTATTCAGATTACAAACCATTCAGCAAGATATTCCTCTGGGTCAGATTGCTGCGATGTTAATGAGATAAAGTTGTGGAGCAGAGGTTAGTCTATAATTAAACAAAATCCAATCTTAAGCAAGACTGAGTAAGGTGCTAGTTTACAATGGGCGGTGCCAGTATCTCTTTTCGAGAAGCCTCAACAAATAACTTAATTAACGGTGGGCCAGATCATTTTGAGATCATTACCAAATCACTCAAGTGAAGCCTTGCTATTAGATCGTTCCAAACTATAGATCGTACACAAAACGCTGGAGTAACTCAGCGGGACAGGCAGCGTCTCTGGAGAGAAGGAATGGGTGATGTTTCGGGTCGAGACCCTTCTTCAGACCGATCCTGAACTCTCGTCGAAGAGAGGAGGAGAACTTCCTCCTTAGATAGATAGAGTTAGATAGAGGCTAGTGGAATCAAGGGATATATGGGGAGAAGGCAGGCACGGGTTACTGATTGTGGATGATCAGCCATGATCACAATGAAGGTAGACAAAAGTGCTGGAGAAACTCAGCGGGTGCAGCAGCATCTATGGAGCGAAGGAAATAGGCAACGTTTCGGGACAAAACCCTTCTTCAGACTGCACAATGAATGGCAGGTGGCACATTCTCCCCGTGACCTGCGTGGGTTTTCTCCGGGAGCTCCGGTTTCCTCCCACACTCCAAAGACGTGCAGGTTTATAGGTTAATTGGCTTGGTGTAAATGTAAAATTGTCCCTAGTGTGTGTGTAGGATAGTGTTAATGTGCGGGGGGGATCACTGGTCCGAAGGGCCGAAGGGCCTGTTTCCATTCTGTATCTCTAAGCTAAATGAAATTAAACAGGTTAAATGACTTGGTATAAATGTAAATTGTCCCTAGTGTGTGTGTGTGTGTAGGATAGTGTTAGTGTGCGGGGATTGCTGGTCAGGGTGGACTCGGTGGGCCGAAGGGCCTGTTTCCGCGCTGTATCTGTGAACATAGAAAACATAGAAACATAGAAAATACTGCAGGGGTAGGCCATTCGGCCCTTCCACTGAGTAAACTGAGGTTCCCTGGGGTACAGAATTAATCTGCAGCGTTCCACACTCCCCGAAGGCAATCGCAGTGACACAGTGTTCCGTGGGGTTGGTGGCAGAGTGCTCGTGAAGCATTTTCCACTAACTATTACCCTAATACTACCTTCGGAGAATGAGGGCGGGGGATGAGACAGGTTACTTGTAGGAAATAAAGGACATGGGACTAATTGAAGGGCAATTTGGGCTTCCTCTCTGCTCAGTATGCTGAATGCATAGGCACAGTTTGATACTTTTATGCCTAATTAGGTGTACAATGTTTTGCTGTTATCAATGCAGGGACCGCAGTCCCTGACCAGTGAATGCATCCCGTTTGCAATTAGCATTGAATATCGGATGCTCAGAATGATTGCTTTCAACATGATGTCCCTTTATAGTTATATCTCTATTTGCCAATTTGCCTGTTGCAACGTGTCATTTCATTCAAAATTGTGAATAGGTAAAATGCCCACAATTTGTCAACAGATATCCATGTAAGATTATCACTGAAACACACTTGTTGTTCTTCTCACCGGGTCTAATCTTTCCCTATCCACCTCCTAGATAAAGATTCAGAAAAGGTTCTTCTTCTTCTTCTTGTGTGTGGCGTGCACAGCCTAAAGTTGTAGGACATCTTGTTTAAGAAGGAACTGCAGATGCTGGAAAATCGAAGGTAGACAAAAATGCTGGAGAAACTCAGCGGGTGCAGCAGCATCTATGGAGCGAAGGAAATAGGCAACGTTTCGGGACGAAACCCTTACGGGTTTCGACCCGAAACGTTGCCTATTTCCTTTAGGGTTTCGACCCGAAACGTTGCCTATTTCCTTCAGGGTTTCGACCCGAAACGTTGCCTATTTCCTTCGCTCCATAGATGCTGCTGCACCCGCTGAGTTTCTCCAGCTTTTTTGTGTACCTTTGTAAGACAACTTGTTCTGTTTGATCATCGGTTTGTGCACGCCAGGTTGATTGCATTCGTTGGACCACGTGAAATTTGCAATTTCCCACCCCCCAGAAAAGCCACTGACTAATCTGGAACCACTATTCACTTGTACATGAACCCCAAAATGAATTCTCCCTTCCGAAATCCCCTATCACCTCATTTAGTTTAGTTTAGTTTAGAAATACAGCATGGAAACAGGTCCTTACATCCTCTGAGTCCGCACCAACCAGTGATCACCCATACATACCATATAACCATATAACAATTACAGCACGGAAACAGGCCAACTCGGCCCTTCTAGTCCGTGACGAACACTTATTCTCCCCTAGTCCCATCTACCTGCACTCAGACCATAACCCTCCATTCCTTTCCCGTCCATATACCTATCCAATTTATTTTTAAATGATAAAATCGAACCTGCCTCCACCACTTCCACTGGAAGCTCATTCCACACAGCTACCACTCTCTGAGTAAAGAAGTTCCCCCTCATGTTACCCCTAAACTTCTGTCCCTTAATTCTCAAACCATGTCCTCTTGTTTGAATCTTCCCTACTCTCAGTGGGAAAAGCTTATCCACGTCAACTCTGTCTATCCCTCTCATCATTTTAAAGACCTCTATCAAGTCCCCCCCTTAACCTTCTGCGCTCCAAAGAATAAAGACCTAACTTGTTCAACCTTTACACCAGTTCTATCCTACACACTAGGGAGGAAACCGGAGTACCCTGAAGAAACCCACGTGGTCACGGGGAGAAACTTCAAACTCTGTACAGGCAGCACCCCTGGTCAGGATCGAACCCGCGTCTCTGGCGCTGTGAGGCAGCAACTCTACCGCTGCACCACCGTGCCGCCCCTCATCACACTTCTCCTAACCCAGGTACATATGAACCATTCCCCAGTGGCACGTCACGATATTTGTGCATCTCATTCATACCTCTCTTGCAATTCATCTTGTCAAAACAATGCACGTTGGCGTGTGAAGAAGGGTTCCAAACTGAAATGTCGCTCGTCTATTCCCTCAGGAGTGGCACAGTGGTGCAGCGCCAAAGACAAGGGTTCGATCCCGACCTCGGCTGCTGTCTGTACGGAGTTTTCTTGGTTCTTGGTTTCTTGGTCCTCCAAAATATTCCAAATGGAATTTAAACTGGAGGTGGTGAAGGGAGGGCTTAAGCCAGAAAGGGTTATTGGGAAGAAAGAGCTACCTTAAATGTAGTTGCGTCTGGTTGGGTAACTATAGTAGGGTGGAGATTATTCCATGCTTCAATTGTGTGTGGGAAGAACGAATTGCTGTACACATCTGTCTTTGTAGCTGGGATCACAAATTGGATCGAATGCCCTCGTCTGCTCCTAATTGGTTTGGGTTTGGTGTAGGTCTTGTAGTCTATGTCGAGCTGACCATTTAACATTTTGTAAAAACCGGTCAAACGGTGAGCTTCATCTGTGTCTGTCTTGGAGAGGGTTCCACCCCGACCAGTGAATTCAGAAGTTTGGTGACACTCGCTTCTCTCTCATAGGTGTTAGTAACAAATCGAGCTGCCTGTCTGTCTTTGGACACGTTCAATGCGTTTGACACGTTTGTACGTTCTCCCAGTGGCCTGCGTGGGTTTTCTCCGGGTGCTCCGGTTTCCTCCCACAGTCCAAAGACGTGCGGGTTTGCAGGTTAAATGGCTTTGGTAAAAATTGTGAATTGTCCCTGGTGTGTGTCGGAGAGTGTACGTGGAGATCGCTGGTCGCTGTAGAGCGCATGAGTGGGACTGGACTGATCTATAGGCCAAACCAGGTAAAATGGTTACACAAAAGGTACACAAAAATGCTGGAGAAACTCAGCGGGTGCAGCAGCATCTATGGAGCGAAGGAAATAGGTGACGTTTCGGGCCGAAACCCTTCTTCAGACATTAACGAACAAGATGTGTTTTCATGGTCACCTAACTGCTATAATTTATTTGCTTTCTTCAATTTAAATTCAAGTGGTGGGACTTGAAATCATATTACTGGATCAATCGCACTCGTCGCCTCGAGCTTGCAATCCATTAACGGAACCATTATGCACCCAGCCTGGGCAGCTATTAACTTCCTAATCCTCTGCCAAACTCGGAAAACAAAGTTCACTAATTGTCTTCAGCCCAAGACATTGATCTTTCAGTTTAGAAGTTTTAGTTACGAGGCACAGCATGGAAACAGGCCCTTCGGCCCACTGAGACCATGCCAGCCGCTGATCACCCGCTCACACTAGTTCCATGCTAAAGAGGGAACTGCAGATGCTGGAAAATCGAAGGTACACAAATATGCTGGAGAAACTCAGCGGGTTTGTTGGTTGATCGGCCCCTCGGCAAATCGCCCCTAGTGTGTAGGGGGTGGATGGGAAAAATGGGATGGCAGAGAACTAGGTAGACAAAAATGCTGGAGAAACTCAGCGGGTGCAGCAGCATCTATGGAGCGAAGGAAATAGGCAACGTTTCGGGACGAAACCCTTCCGGGTTTCGACCCGAAACGTTGCCTATTTCCTTCAGGGTTTCGGCCCGAAACGTTGCCTATCTCCTTTGCTCCATAGATGCTGCTGCACCCGCTGAGTATCTCCAGCATTTTTGTCTACCTAGTTCTCTGCCATCCCATTTTTCCCATCCACCCCCTACACACTAGGGGCGATTTGCCGAGGGGCCGATCAACCAACAAACCCGCACGTCTTTGGGATGTGGGAGGAAACCGGAGCACCCGGAGGAAACCCTCCTTATCGCAGGGAGAGCGTGCAAGCTCCACACCGAGGGCTCCCGAGATCAGGATCGAACACAGGTCCCCCTGGTGCTGTGAGGCAGCAGCTCTACCCGCTGCACCACTGCGCTGCCCAGAGACTTAGGTTTGGACTGCAGCAGAGAGCTGATGAAGGTAGAACAAGCGAGCATGGGCAAACATGAGACATCATATCTCATTGTCCAAGTCACTTCAGTAGAGGTGCCCAAAGCTCTGTGAAGGAACAAGGACTGATCAATGCCAGATACACAAATTGCTGGAGTAGCTCAAGCAGCATCTCTGGAGAACATGGATTGGTGACGTCTCTATGGTCAGGACCGTTCTTCATCTTCAGTCTGAAGTAGTTTCTGAAGTGGTGCGGCAGGGTGGCGCAGCGGTAGAGTTGCTGCCTCACAGCGCCAGAGACCCGGGTTCGATCCCGACTACGGGTGCTGTCTGTACGGAGTTTGCACGTTCTCCCAGTGACCCGCGTGGGTTTTCTCCGGGATCTCCGGTTTCCTCCCACACTCCAAAGATCTACAAGTTTGTAGGTTCATTGGCTTGGTGCAAATGTAAAATTGTCCCTAGTGTGTGTGTGTAGGATAGTGTTAGTGTGCGGGGATCGCTAGTCAGCGCGGACACGGTGGGCCGAAGGGCCTGTTTCCGCGCTGTATCTCTAAACTAAACCTTAAACATCACCTATCCATGTTCTCCAGAGATGCTGCCTGACCCGCTGAGTTACTCCAGCATTTTGTATCTTTCCTTGGTAAGCCAGCATCTGTAGTTCCTTGTTTCTACAAACTGTCTTCCTACATAGTAAATTTCCAATATGATTAATACTAATAGTACAATATTGATGGTTTAGTTTAGCTTAGTTTAGAGATACAGCTCGGAAACAGGCCCTTCAGCCCATCGAGTCTGTGCCGACCAGCGATCACCCCGTACACTGGGACCATCCCACACACTAGGGACAGATTACAATTCTAACCACGCTAAATTAACCTGCAAACCTGTATGTCTTAGTAGTGTGGGAGGAAACCGGGGCACCTGGAGAAAACCCACGCTGGTCACGGGGAAAACGTGCAAACTCCATACAGACAGCACCTGTAGTCGGGATCGAACCCGTGTCTCTGGCGCTGTAAGGCAGCAACTCTACCGCTGCGCCACCGTGATCTGAACATTTATTCTTTGAAATTGAAGATCTATTTTCCTCCCAATCCTAAATGAATGGATAAAGGAGACGAGGAAACACTTTTTCTCACAGAGAGTGGTGAGTCTGTGGAATTCTCTGCCTCAGAGGGCGGTGAAGGCAGGTTCTCTGGATACTTTCAAGAGAGAGCTAGATAGGGCTCTTAAAAATAGTGGAGTCAGGGGATATGGGGGAGAAGGCAGGAACGTGGTACTAATTGGGGATGATCAGCCATGATCACATTGAATGGCGGTGCTGGCTCGAAGGGCCGAATGGCCTCCTCCTGCACCTGTTGTCTTTTCTCTGCATAGGTTTTAGATAATACAGCCAACTTTGAAAGTCCAAATTAACATGCAAGAACAGAAGATATTTCTGGGCAAACACTTTGATATTTTATCAATAGATTTAGTGCATCTTGTGCATTAAGATAAACGTATGCATTAAGCAGGTCAAAATATATTCTTGTGCAAAATCATTTTGAGGCTTAGGAATTGTGATTTAGGTTTTTGGGAGTAAATCCTTCATTGTCAGTGGGTGTTAAACAAGAAGAGGCAGCAATCAGTGACTGATGGCCTCTCTGTGACTGGCCTCCGCTTACTGCTGGGAATGTGTAATCCACCGTACTGGTCTTGCTCTAAACAATTCAGCAGCTTGTCCAGTTTAAGTATTTTGATTCAGTATTTTAGAATTATATAGACACAATGCATGGGCCTACAAACCCGTGGATGTGGGAGGAAGCCAGAGCGCCCAGAGGAGAAAACCCACGCGGTCACAGGGAGAACGTGCAAACTCCACACAGACAGCACCCGTTGTCCACTTCGTGTCGGGTTACGGAAATGGATGAAAAAAAGGCCCACATTCCACTCCATTGCGTACTACACGTCAGCCCATTGCATTTAGAAGTGGTCTATCTTGCTCCTGCTGTAGGATCTTTGCTAACAACGGCCAGTTTCATTTATCATCATTACTTTTTCTGCATATCTTTCTTTCATTTGTTCTATATCTCTCTCTACATCACCATCTATATAGAAACATAGAAATTAGGTGCAGGAGTAGGCCATTCGGCCCTTCGAGCCTGCACCGCCATGCAATATGATCATGGCTGATCATCCAACTCAGTATCCCGTACCTGCCTTCTCTCCATACCCTCTGATCCCCTTAGCCACAAGGGCCATATCTAACTCCCTCTTAAATATAGCCAATGAACTGGCCTCGACTACCCTCTGTGGCAGAGAGTTCCAGAGATTCACCACTCTCTGTGTGAAAAAAGTTGTTCTCATCTCGGTTTTAAAGGATTTCCCCCTTATCCTTAAGCTGTGACCCCTTGTCCTGGACTTCCCCAACATCGGGAGCAATCTTCCTGCATCTAGCCTGTCCAACCCCTAAAGAATTTTGTAAGTTTCTATAAGATCCCCTCTCAATCTCCTAAATTCTAGAGAGTATAAACCAAGTCTATCCAGTCTTTCTTCATAAGACAGTCCTGACATCCCAGGAATCAGTCTGGTGAACCTTCTCTGCACTCCCTCTATGGCAATAATGTCCTTCCTCAGATTTGGAGACCAAAACTGTACGCAATACTCCAGGTGTGGTCTCACCAAGACCCTGTACAACTGCAGTAGAACCTCCATGCTCCTATACTCCCTGCTCCTATACTCTCGTGTCCCTTTCCCCTGACTCTCCGTCTGAAGAAGGGTCTCGACCCGAAACGTCACCCATTCCTTCTCTCTAGAGATGCTGCCTGTCCCGCTGAGTTACTCCAGCGTTTTGTGTCCACCTTTGGCAACAGATGAGGGGGTTCCCCGATAGTCAGATTGTTGGTCAAAGGCTAGTGGTAGGAGCAGTGTTCTGGGCCAACAGTCTTGCAATGACTATCACCAACTATAGGCTTGGCAGCTTAGAACAGCCAAACTTTTAGCAAAATGAAGGTCACATTTCAACAGGCTGTATATTCAAGGATAATACAAACAAGAACCATTTTGGTGATAACTCACAATGGCAGCAGAGAGGAGAACCTCATAGCTAGGAGGTTTATTCAGACAATGAAGAATTGAGATAAGCCGCATTGGTAGCATTCAAGTCAAGGGACAGATTAGCATGCAGATTAGCATCGACCCGAAGCGTCACCCATTCCCTTCTCTCCAGAGATGCTGCCCGTCCTGCTGAGGTACTCCGGCATTTTTTTGTGTCTATCTTTGGAAAGGGCCTGTTGTTGTGCGTTGTACGACACCATGTCTGTTCCAATTCACCCAGTCGACCACGACACCACTCGCACAGCCCAGACCATTTACTCAATCACAAACTCACGTTAACACAGTGCGTGCAGCGGTAGAGTTGCTGCCTTACAGCGTCGGAAGCTCGGGTTCGATCCCGACTAGGGGACAGTGTTTGTACGATCTTGTGTCTCTCTTCGACAGATTATCTATGTTGGTATTCAGTTCAGCATTGACTGGACCGTTACATTATTGGAGATATCAACGGTACGGGTTCGATCCCGACTACGGGTGCTGTCTGCACGGAGTTTGCACGCTCTCCCCGTGACCGCGTGGGTTTTCTCCGAGATCTTCGCTTTCCTCCCACACTCCAAAGACGTGCGGGTTTGTAGGCTAATTGGCTTGGTGTAAGTGTAAATTGTCCCTAGTGTGTGTGTAGGATAGTGTTAACTAGACCAAGTGCAGACCCGTTGGGTCTCGTCCCCGAACGGGGAGGGGGGGGAAAGGGGGGGAGGGGGGAGGGGGGGGAGGGGGGGGCAGAGGGGGAGGGGGGAGGTGGGGGGAGGGGGGGAGGGGGGGAGGGGGGTGATGTTACCGAACTGAACTCACTGTGGAATGAAGTCAGTGAAAGCGGCGGTTAGAGAGTGTAAGGCCTCGCATCCTTGGCACTTCTGAGACGCCGGCTCTGTCGCGCTGGCTGTTCCCCCTCTGCTGGAAAAGCAGTGGTTGAAGATACAATGTTTGGCTTGAGGCAGCGTGACAGAGCCGGGCCGGCACCAGCGGTAGGGAAAAATGTTGGCGTTTTTGGAGCAGAGGCGAGCGTCAGCATCCGTTATGGTCGCTGGCCAGCAGGAGGCGACAAAATGAGTGAGTGGGGGGGAGGGTGGAGGATTTTATTAAAAAATGTGTACATAAAAAAATGTTTTGAGGCGTGCATAATTGAATGTAAAAGTGAATGAGCTAGCGACATGGAAAAAAATGACGTTTCATGATGGAGTGCTGGCGGACCAAGGAATCAAAGACCGAATCTGACACACACACACACACACACACACACACACACACACACACACACACACACACACACACACACACACACACACACACACACACACACACACACACACACAGTTTTAATATATAGATATATGTGTGGGGATCGCTGGAGTGCTGGCGGACCAAGGAATCAAAGACCGAATCTGACACACACACACACACACACACACACACACACACACAGTTTTAATATATAGATATATGTGCGGGGATCGCTGGTCGGCGCGGACTCGGTGGACCGACGTTTCTCTAAACTAAAACAAACCTAACCACCTATGGCTGCACATACCCAAGCCACATAAATACCAATCAATATGTTTGCTGAGGCGACCAGCAGCCTGTGTGACCGACCATCCAAATTGCTCTCAGTTCATCCCTCCCACATCATTGCTTCACTTATTGTTTGTTTCCAGCTATTGCCTCTCCCAAAAAATATGAATTGAGCTGCCAAATTGTACAGCGCCACACAAACCGGACATGATCCCCCCACCAGGATTTGGCATCGAGACTCCAGCTAATCTTCAGGCTTGGAGTAAATGAAGCAGCTTTTATGACTTCCAATGCACTGTTAATTAACCTTGCCATCTGGAACTTTGTTCACGCTCAAAGGTTTGCCAACAGGCAATGATTTTGGCACAGATTAGTGGGTCTGGATACATCTCACTGCGCTGGCCTATTTGGGATGACACATGCCACAGAATTAAATCCACCCTTAATTGACCTTTGCTGGCTTTAGGACCGGTCGCAGCCTGGTCACTCCCTCTTCTCCCCTCATTCTTAAACTGTGACCCCTGGTTCTGGACTCCCCCAACACAGGGAACATTTCTCCTGCATCTAGCCTGTCCAATCCCTTTAGAATCGTGTATGTTTCTATAAAATCCCCTCTGATCCTTCTAAATTCCAGTGAATACAAGCCCAGTCGACCCATTCTTTCATCATATGTCAGTCCCGCCATCCCGGGAATTAACCTGGTGAACCTACGCTGGACTCCCTCAATAGCAATAATGTCCTTCCTCAAATTAGGTGATCAAAACTGCACGCAATACTCCAGGTGTGGTCTCACTAGGACCTCCTTGCTCCTAAACTCAAATTCTCTCGCAATGAAGGCCAACATGCCATTAGCTTTCTTCACTGCCTGCTGTTCCTGCGTGCTTACTTTCAGTGACTGATGTACAAGCACACCCAGGTCTCGTTGCACCTCCCCTTCTCCTAATCTGACACCATTCAGATAGTAATCTGCCTTCCTGTTCTTGCCACCAAAGTAGATAACCTCACACATTATACTGCATCTGCCATGCATCTGCCCATTCACCCAACCTATCCAAGTCACCCTGCATTCTCATAGCATCCTCCTCACAGCTTACACACTGCCACCCAGCTTTGTGTCATCCGTAAACTTGGAGATGTTACATTTAATTCCCTCATCTAAATCGTTAATATACATTACAAATAAATAGGGTCCCAGCACTGAGCCTTGAGGCTGCCCACTAGTCACTGCCTGCCATTCTGAAAAGGACCCGTTAATTCCTACTCGTTGCTTCCTGTCTGCCAACCAGTTCTCCATCCATGTCAGTACCCCACCCTGCTCTAATTTTGCACACTAATCTCTTGTGTGGGACCTTATCAAAGGCTTTTTTGAAAGTCCAGATACAAGTTAATGTCTGCACTTCCACAATGGATGTTGGAGGCAGGTAGTCTCACTCTGTCTTGAAGGGGTAACCAGAAGTGGACATCTAGAGGCCAAGGCAGAGAAGGCTACAGACCAAGAGAAGGGTCTCGACCCGAATGCCGTCTCTCCAGAGATGCTGCCTGTCCCGCTGAGTTCATCATTCAGATGGGTGTAAATTGGTCAACATAGACATGGTCGGTAAAGAGATGGATTCTCTTCCTCTGTGTATCTGAATTAAGGGCCTGTCCCACTTTCATGACCTAATTCGCCACCTTTTTTGCTCGGGGACATTTTTCATCAGGGTTGAAAAACGCCCCGACCTGCTTGATGCCACGGGTACCTACGACTAGCATGACGGCCTGGTACGACCTACCTACGACCTACCTATGACCTACCTACGACCTACCTACGACCTACCTACGACCTACCTACGACCTACCTACGACCTACCTACGACCTACCTACGACCTACCTACGACCTACCTACGACTTACCTGCGACCTACCTAAGACCTACCTACGACCTACCTATGACCTCGTGACGACCACGCTGCGAGTATGAGTCAAGGGCAAACTCGGCAATTAGGTCGTGAATTAGGTCATGAAAGTGGGACAGGCCCTTTAGGCAGATTAATCTCATATAACATCGCAAACACCATTGGCATCTGTTTGATGTTGGTTTAAACTCTGGGTCCATTTAGATTGATATTGTGCTTATTCTAATCTTCAACAAATCATTTACAATTGAAGGTACACAAGAAAGCTGGAGAAACTCAGCGGGCAGTAAGGAACCCATGGCAGTAAGGTCGAGGGGGAGGTACCTGACAAAGAGCATTCCAACCAAAGGTACACAAAAATGCTGGAGAAACTCAGCGGGTGCAGCAGCATCTATGGAGCGAAGGAAATAGGCAACGTTTCGGGTCGAAACCCTGAAGGGAATAGGCAACGTTTCGGGTCGAAACCCCGAAGGAAATAGGCAACGTTTCGGGTCGAAACCCGTAAGGGTTTCGTCCCGAAACGTTGCCTATTTCCTTCGCTCCATAGAAGCTGCTGCACCCGCTGAGTTTCTCCAGCATTTTTGTCTACCTTCGATTTTCCAGCATCTGCAGTTCCTTCTTAAACATTTACAATTGAATATGTGGTAGACGAGCCTCTGGTGTCTCAGGCCATGAACGATGTTGGAAACTGAGTCCAGTCACCGGCTCTCAATTGGCACAAGGATTTAGGTTTATTTGCGTGGCCAGGTGTGTGTATCTGGGAGGGAGGCACCTTGCCGGGCATTAGTTCGATCAAGTGGAATAAGTCAACTTCAATCTCTTCGCAGTTGCAGACCAGATGGAGATTGCGGTCGCTGTTCATGGTGGAACTCGGCATGGGATCATCGCCTGTAATTGTGTCTCCTGCCTGCGGCAATTACGCCACGTTTCACATTCAGATTCTACGATTCAAAGCAAGCTGTGGGCTAATCATTGGGAGCGAGTGCAATCATCCCAGTGAGAAGTACAGTAAGTGTGTATGTGTGTGTGTGTGTGTGTGTGTGTGTGTGTGTGTGTGTGTGTGTGTGTGTGTGTGTGTGTGTGTGTGTGTGTGTGTGTGTGTGTGTGTATGTGTGTGTGTGTGTGTGTGTGTGTGTGTCTGTGTGTGTGTGTGTGTGTGTGTGTGTGTATGTGTGTGTGTGTGTGTGTGTGTGTGTATGTGTGTGAGAGAGGGAGAGGGGGAGGGAGAGATTTGCCTATTTCCTCCGGGTTTCGTCCCGAAACGTTGCCTATTTCCTTCGCTCCATCGATGCTGCCGCACCCGCTGAGTTTCTCCAGCACTTTTGTCTACAAATGATTAACAATTGCGGAAGGTCACTAATTTTCCTTTCTCACTCTACTGGGAGGAATGGTTGCCATGGAGATGTAGTCTAAAGCCAGGTTCCTTGCGATGATGACTTCAATTGCCTTATGGTTCATCACTGCGAGGAAAGCTGATCCATGAAGCAAATATTTAAGCATGTCCAACCTTCTCTTTTCATCTGTAATATGTCACCGCATAGTCCTAGAGTCATAAGTCCATCCGTTCATAAGCGATAGGGGGCAGAATTAGGCCATTCGGCCCATCAAGTCTACTCCGCCATTCAATCACGGCTGATCTATCTCTCCCTCCTAACCCCATTCTCCGGCCTTCTCCCCATAACCCCTGACACCCGTACTAATCAAGAATCTATCTACGTTTAGGAAGGAACTGCAGATGCTGGAAAATCGACGGTAGACTTCTTCTTGTTGCGTGAGGTGTGCACAGCCTAAAGTTGTCGGACAACTTGTTCTATTTGATCTTCCGTTTGTGCACGTCGAGTTGATTGCATTAGTCGAAACAGGGCGGGCCACGTGAAGGTTGCAATCTTCCACCCTGAAGGTAGACAAAAATGCTGGAGAAACTCAGCGGGTGAGGCAACATCTATGGAGCGAAGGAAATAGGCAACGTTTCGGGCTATCTATCTTGGCCTTAAAAATATTAAGGCTGAAGGGCCTGTTTCCACACTGTATAGCTCCGTGACTCGAAGACTAAAAGGTTTTGTTCAAAGTACTCACAGTCTGACGAAGGCTCTCGACCCGAAACGTCACCCATTCCTTCTCTCCAGAGATGCTGCCCGTCCCGCTGAGTTACTCCAGCATTTTGTGTCTACTCACCTTCTTAAGTTATTTGAAGGAGAGATGACTGCCAGTTTTAAATGGGGACATGTTTCAAATGCTTAAGAAGGAACTGCAGATGCTGGAAAATCGAAGGTAGACAAAAATGCTGGAGAAACTCAACGGGTGAGGCAGCAACTATGGAGCGAAGGAAATAGGCAACGTTTCGGGACGAAACCCTGAAGGAAATAGGCAACGTTTCAGGCCGAAACCCTTCCGGGTTTCGGCCCGAAACGTTGCCTATTTCCTTCGCTCCATCGATGCTGCTGCACCCGCTGAGTTTCTCCAGCATTTTTGTCCACCCTGTTTCAAATGCTTTCTGCTTTGTAAAGACCAGTCTGCAACTTGTAAATATTTAAAAAAATCAGGATTTAAATTCACACAATGATGCTCAGTAAATATCTGTGACTACTTAACATTTCAATTCAATGTCCTGACACTATTTTAGGTACTGGTGTTGTGGACTGGACACTATTTAAACAGTTGGGTGATATAATTGATAAATCTCTGAAGTGTAAAATGCAGAAAGTTACCCAGCAAAATTCGCTGAGTGAGCAGAACGAGGTTCTAACCTTTTGCGATAAGGTCTTCACGGGAAACATTTCACACTTGCAAATATTCTACACGCTTGCATTTAATTAGCAAGACTCTGCCACAAATTATCGCAAAGCTGGTCTTTTCCTCTCATCTGGAATGTTGCCACGGATTCATTAGACAGCTCGCCCGATCGCAGTTCCCAGTTTTGCGATTTTAAAATGGGTGGATGTAAGGCATCCAAAGTCGGGTCCATGGGAGGTTGGTCGTGGAGGGGGGAGCATCTTGGACAATACAGCTCATACCCCCTCCGTGACGCACTGGACAACCTGAGGAGCACCTTCAGCAACAGGACAAGGGTCACAGTTTAAGGATAAGGGGGAAATCCTTTAGGACCGAGATGAGAAAAACATTTTTCACACAGAGAGTGGTGAATCTCTGGAACTCTCTGCCACAGAAGGTAGTTGAGGCCACAGTTCATTGTCTATATTTAAGAGGGAGTTAGATGTGGCCCTTGTGGCTAAAGGGATCAGGGGGTATGGAGAGAAGGCAGGTACGGGATACATAGAAACATAGAAACATAGACAATAGGTGCAGGAGTAGGCCATTCGGCCTTTCGAGCCTGCACCACCATTCAATATGATCATGGCTGATCATCCAACTCAGTATCCTGTACCTGCCTTCTCTCCATACCCCCTGATCCCTTTAGCCACAAGGGCCACATCTAACTCCCTCTTAAATATAGCCAATGATCTGGCCTCAACTACCTTCTGTGGCAGAGAGTTCCAGAGATTCACCACTCTCTGTGTGAAAAATGTTTTCCTCATCTCGGTCCTAAAAGATTTCCCACTTATCCTTAAACTGTGACCCCTTGTGGCTAAAGGGATCAGGGGGTATGGAGAGAAGGCAGGTGCAGGATACTGAGTTGGATGATCAGCCATGATCATATTGAATGGCGGTGCAGGCTCGAAGGGCCGAATGGCCTACTCCTGCACCTATTTTCTATGTATCTAACCGACTGGTTCCACCAAGATGCAGCACAGAACGCCACAGGAGATCCTTCTTCCCTGTGGCCATCAAACTTGACAACTCCTCCCCCTTCTCTCGTGGGGTCGACTGAGACTGAGACTGACTCCCCTCCCCCCACCCTCCCCAATCCTTTCCACTCATCAATTTAATTTCACATTTTATGTACATCCACTCATTAAAGTCGTCACCTATTCTCTCTCTCTAGTGCAGCTGCCCGACCTGTTGAGTTACTCCAGCGTTTTGTGTCTATCTTTGGCATAGATCAGCATCTGCAGCTTCCTGATGGACCGTCTGAAGAAGGGTCTCGACCCGAAACGTCACCCATTCCTTCTCTCCAGAGATGCTGCCTGTCCCGCTGAGTTACTACAGCATTGTGCGTGCCTGTATGCATTCCTACACATCGATTACCTGTCTAATGCTGGGCTTCTATTTCATCTTCCTGCGTACCAAATAGTATTTACTTTTCATTTCAAAAGACTTAATTTTAAATCAATTTACTTGGGCTGTGCCCTGCCTATTTGTACACTTAGTACCATTAGTATAAGGCACTTGAGGCTGAAGGAAACTTGTAAATTGGACTTACCTGATTACCTCAAATATTACCTTAGCCGAAGCATCATTTTAATCATTTATACTGTGCAATCAATATTTGTAAAGAAGTTGATTTTTAGGACTTTGTTTTAAAGAAAGTTAAGTCACAAAGCAGGTAAAATATCTGCTATGAGGCTTTAAGAAATAGCAGCAGGGAGAGACTGAATATAGAACAATACAGCACAGGTACAGGCCCTTCGGCCCACCGAGTCTGTGCCGACCAGCAATAGGCTAGTACTATCCTACGGATAATTTACCATTTTTTTTACCGAAGCCAATTAACCTACAAACCTGTACGTCTTTGGAGTGTGTGTGTGTGTGTGTGTGTGTGTGTGTGTGTGTGTGTGTGTGTGTGTGTGTGTGTGTGTGTGTGTGTATGTGTGTGTGTGTGTGTCTGTGTGTGTGTGTGTGTGACTGTGACTGTGTGTGTGTGTGTGTGTGTGTGTGTGTGTGTGTGTGTGTGTGTGTGTGTGTGTGTGTGTGTGTGTGTGTGTGTGTGTGTGTGTGTGTGTGTGTGAACTGTGAAAGAATTTTGTACGTTTTGCGGTCTTATCTTGCTAAACTTCAAAGAAAACGCCTCTCGATTCAATCTAAACTAACGCAATCAACCCAACACGTTTCGGCTCGAGACCCTTCTTCAGACCATTCCTTCTCCGCAGACAGTCGACCCGAAACGTCACCTTTTTCCTTCTCTCCAGAGATGCTGCCCGTCCCGCTGAGTTACTCCAGCTTTTTGTGTCCATCTTAGAATGTTAGTATACTTGATTTGAAATGAAGCATTCACATCTGGAGAAGGGTCTCGACCCGAAACGTCACCCATTCCTTCTCTCCAGAGATGCTGCCTGTCCCGCTGAGTTACTCCAGCATTGTGTGTCCAACATTATTGGGATCCAGAGCAACATTAAGGCCTGAACCTTCTGGCTGGAATTAAGACATTCTTGCCATAGAGGGAGTACAGAGAAGGTTCATCAGACTGATTCCTGGGATGGCAGGACTTTCATATGAAGAAAGACTGGATAGACACGGCTTGTACACGCTAGAACTTAGAAGATTGAGGGGGGATCTTATAGAAACTTACAAAATTCTTAAGGGGTTGGACAGATTAGGGGTTAGATGCAGGAAGATTGTTCCCGATGTTGGGGAAGTCCAGAACAAGGGGTCACACAGTTTAAGGATAAGGGGGAAATCTTTTAGGACCGAGATGAGAAAAACTTTTTTTTTCACACACAGAGAGTGGTGAATCTGTGGAATTCTCTGCCACAGAAGGTAGTTGAGGCCACAGTTCATTGGCTATATTTAAGAGGGAGTTAGATGTGGCCCTTGTGGCTAAAGGGATCAGGGGGTATGGAGAGAAGGCAGGTACAGGATACTGAGTCGGATGATCAGCCATGATCGTATCGAATGGCGGTGCAGGCTCGAAGGGCCGAATGGCCTCTACTCCTGCACCTATTGTCTATGTTTCTATGAACCCCGTTGTGTGTTAGCTCACCATAAACGGTGCAACCCGGCTTCAGGGCACGGCGTGCCTGGTTTATTCAGCTGAGAGCAAGAACATTGCAATTAGTACTTCTCCAATAAAGAACAACCTCCAACAAGAATCTCTATTATTGAAACAACTCTCTGCCTTTCACAGCACTTTAACAAAATTGAGCTGGTGACACGTTTTAAATTGCCGATCGGTGCATTCTGACCCCAGCTCTGTATATTTTCTAACATCCAAACTAAACATAGATTTTAATTGTCCAGAACAAGGAATGATAAACTTCTCGCTTGCCCAGTTACTTGCTTCACCACAACATTTAACATGTCACGGCAAATAAATATACAATATATTATCAGTTACATTAGGCAAGGCAGATCCTCATATTTGAGTTTGGGTCTGAAGAAGGGTTACGGCCCGAAACGTTGCCTATTTCCTTCGCTCCATAGATGCTGCCTCACCCGCTGAGTTTCTCCAGCATTTTTGTCTACCCTCATAGTTTAGTTTAGTTTAGTCTAGAGAGGAAACAGGTCCTTCGGCCCACCGAGTCCGTGCCGACCAGCGATCCCCGCACACTAACACTATCCCGCACACAATTCACACATACACAAAGCCAATTAACCTACATACCTGGATGCCTTTGGAGTTTGGGAGGAAACTGAAGATGTCGGAGAAAACCCACGCAGGTCACGGGGAGAACGTACAGACAGCACCCGTAGTCAGGATCGAACCCGGGTCTCCGGCGCTGCAAGCGCTGTACCGATGAGCACCCTTTGTTGTTTAAGTGGTCGACCGTCCCCAGTTCATTGAAGGATCTGTGGAAAGCCAAGTCAATAGCAGGCGGAGTTTGTAATGTGTGATTGCCACAGGCAAGATCAAGGTCACAGTATGAGCTGCGGGAGCATTAATTAAGTGGGCCACCCACGTAGATCAGATCATTTACAGCAGTGGTGATGAGTTGGGCCAGGCAAGATCATAAGGGGGGGGGGGGGGGGGGGGGGGGGCACAGTAGATGAGGGAGGCCAAATGCTTGCTCCACACGAACTCTCGTCTAAGCAAATGAGCTTCAGAGACTTGAGGGCCAACAAAAAAATCTTGTCCCCCAGATATTTTCACAATAGCCTGGATTTACGCACCTGTTTCCGTGGGAAGAGTTGCTCCTCACCAACGTCTCTGCACCAGAGAATAGTCTATCAGGTTCGTTTCTGGAAGTGTCGTTTAGAATGGGTGATGCTTCGGATCAAGACCCTTCCCTGTTCCCCCCCGACTCAAGTCTGAAGAAGGGTCTCGACCCGAAACATCACCCATTCCTTCTCTCCAGAGATGCTGCCTGTCCTGCTGAGTTACTCCAGCACTTTGTGTCTATCTCCAGTGTAAACCAGCATCTGCAGTTCCTTCCTACACATTGGTTGAAGGCAGGACAGTGGCTATAGGAAATGTGTACGAATTAATTGAGAATATGATCGTACGTTTAATTTAGTTTGGTTTAGAGATACAATGTGGAAACAGGCCCTTCGGCCCACCTAGTCCACTCTGGCCAGCAACCCCCGCACATTGATACTACCTTACATACACCGGAGAGAATTTAACATTGATACATTTATACCAAGCCAATTAACCTACAAAACTGTACATCTCTGGAGTGTGGGAGGAAGCCGAAGATCTCGGAGAAAACCCACGCAGGTCACGGGGAGAACATACAAACTCCGTACAGACAGCACCCGTAGTCAGGATCGAACCCGAGTCTCTGGTTCTGTAAGGCTGTCAGAGACTCGAATTGAAAGATCTTATTGAAACATATAAGATTATTCAAGGTTTGGACACGCTAGAGGCAGGAAACATGTTCCCGATGTTGGGGGAGTCCAGAACCAGGGGCCACCGTTTAATTACAAGGAGTAAGTCATTTAGAACGGAGACGAGGAAACTCTTTTTCACACAGAGAGTGGTGAGTCTGTGGAATTCTCTGCCTCAGAGGGCGGTGGAGGCAGGTTCTCTGGATGCTTTCAAGAGAGAGCTAGATAGGGCTCTTAAAGATAGCAGAGTCAGGGGATATGGGGAGAAGGCAGGAACGGGGTACAGATTGGGGATGATCAGCCATGATCACATTGAATGGCGGTGCTGGTTCGAAGGGCCGAATGGTCTACTCCTGCACCTATTGTCTATTGTCTATTGTCTATCGATTGTGGGTGATCAGCCATGATCACATTGAATGGTGGTGCTGGCTCGAAGGGCCGAATGACCTACTCCTGCACCTGTTGTCTATTGTCTACCGCTGCGCCACCGTGCCACCCAAATGTGAGTTCCTAGTAGGACACAACAGAGTCCTACTAGTCCTCCTTGTTGGAAGATCCATGGCTTGGAGTAACGCCATGGGATAAAGAGTTCTCAGGAAATGATTCAATCTCTGCTCTTGCAACTTTTGAAAGGCTTTGTATAAATGAAATTCTCCCTGTGTTTACTTTCACCGTGAAAAATATTTCCATCTGAGAAGATGAGCTAGAGATAAATAAATATTTCATGGTGTGCGGCCTGTTTGATGTGACGGGGATGACAGAAAAATGGATGCTTTGACAAGTAATTGAGAAAATCCCTTTGATTTCTAATAGTGATTTATTAAATTGACTTTTAAAGAACACAACATTGGGGAGGTGATGCAACATCAATTGAGGCTTATTGATGCACACTATAGGGCCCTGTTTTGTATTGCTGTTCTCTTTCTTTGAATAATATCAGAAAGATGATGGATTGTCCACAGTTTTTCATAATAATTTTCACATTGTGGATGATGGATGTAGTGTGTTCTGCAGTGATTGTGATCAAGATATTTCACAGATGAGAATTATTTTTGACCAGGGTTATTTAATGGGTTCTATGTGGGTGTGACTTCACCAGAGGGTCTGAAGTGCACGTTGATGTCTGTCCTCAAGAAACTACCTGTTATTTTGTGTAAGGGAGAAACTGCAGATGCTGGCTTACACCGAAGATAGACACGAAATGCTGGAGTAACTCAGCGGGACAGGCAGCGTCTCCGGAGAGAAGGAATGGGTGACGTTTGAGAAGATTGAGGGGGGATCTTATAGAAACGTACAAAATTCTTAAGGGGTTGGACAGGCTAGATGCAGGAAGATTGTTCCCGATGTTGGGGAAGTCCAGAACAAGGGGTCACAGTTTAAAGATAAGGGGGAAATCTTTTAGGACCGAGATGAGAGCTTTTTTTTCACACAGAGAGTGGTGAGTCCGTGGAATTCTCTGCCACAGAAGGTAGTTGAGGCCACAGTTCATTGGCTATATTTAAGAGGGAGTTAGATGTGGCCCTTGTGGCTAAAGGGATCAGGGGGTATGGAGAGAAGGCAGGTACAGGATACTGAGTTGGATGATCAGCCATGATCGTATTTATTTTATTTAGCGAATGCAAAGTCCTTTAGCCAAGCAGTTGCCTCTTGATCTGCTGTATGAAGGGTGACAAGTCCTCCTTTGAGTCTTTGTTGAGGGCATGCTTCAATGATGTGTTGCATTGTTTGCTGCTCTCCTCAAGCACACCGTGGGGTTGGGCTGCTGCCCCATTTGTGAAGGCTGGCCAAGCAGGGGCCATGTCCAGTCCTGAATAGCAAAGAAGATCAAAGCCATTGATGGTGTAACGGCCCGCTTCCTCTGTGCCCAACGTGAGTCTCTTGGAGACAGATGACGTCGATGGAGTGTTGGTGGGCGAGGACTTCGATGAGGCGTCGCTTGGCTGCAGAGAGGCCTTCAACATTCAGTTGTAGTATTCGGAGAGCAGGTCCAACTGCTAGGTTGGTGCTCTGGAGGCTGGTCGTTGTTGCTGCTTTCGGCTTTGGGATAACGACTAGGATTCTTTGACTTGGCTCTCAGGCGTCGTCTTGTAGAATTTAATCTGCTGGGAGGATCATTGGCTTCCCCAGGCAAGCCTGGGTACTGACGGGGGGCACGACGAGAACGCTGATCCATTGCCCCCCTCGTATTGAATGGCAGTGCAGGCTCGAAGGGCCGAATGGCCTACTCCTGCACCTATTTTCTATGTTTCTATGTTTCAGGTCAAGACCCTGAAAGTCAGTGGAGAGGGAGACTAGAGATATGGAAGGGTAAGGTGTGAAAACGATAGATCAAAGCAACCGTCAATGAATTCTTTAAATGCGGAAATCTCGGTCTAACACAATATTTTATTAGCAATTAGGGCCAACTGTTCTTTGAAGAATACTCTAGATCAACACATGCACGTTAGTTGGTTTCATTGAAGCGACATGCTGATTTCTAATGGCTGCTTGCGTTATATATGTGTGGATAAACATCAGGCAGTAAACAGTGGGAAACTCTGCTAATGACGAGTCTCCAGAGGACTAAGAATACAATTGTGACAACCAGTGTGAAGAAGGGTCTCGACCCAAATCGTCACCCATTCCTCATCTCCAGAGATGCTGCCTGACCCGCTGAGTTACTCCAGCAATTTGTGTCCTATTTTTGTGCTGTATTTTCTACATAACATTAGTGGGCGGCACGGTGGTGCAGCGGTAGAGTTGCTGCCTTATGCCCCTGTCCCACTTAGGAAACCTGCACGGAAACCTCTGGAGACTTTGCGCCCCACCCAAGGTTTCCGTGCGGTTCCTGGAGGTTTTTGTCAGTCTCCCTACCTGCTTCCACTACCTGCAACCACCTGCAACCACCTGCAACCTCCGGGAACCGCACGGAAACCTTGGGTGGGGCGCAAAGTCTCCAGGGGTTTCCGTTCAGGCTTCCTAAGTGGGACAGGGGCATTACAGCGCTTGCAGCACCAGAGACCCGGGTTCGATCCCGACTACGGGTGCTGTCTGTACGGAGTTTGCACGTTCTCCCCGTGACCTGCGTGGGTTTCTCCGAGATCTTCGGTTTCCTCTCACACTCCAAAGGCGTGCAGGTTTGTAGGTTAATTGTCTTGGTGTATGTGTAAATTGTCCCTAGTGTGCATGTTAGTGTGCGGGGATCACTGGTTGGCACAGACTCGATGGGCCGAAGGGCCAGTTTCTGCGCTGTATCTAAACTAAGCTAAGCTAAACCAATTGGGACAGTAAATGTGATCAAGCTTTTCCCTTTGAGAATAGGGAAGATTCAAACAAGAAGACATGACTTCAGAATTAAGGGACAGAAGTTTAGGGGTAACATGAGGGGGAACTTCTTTACTCAGAGAGTGGTAGCTGTGTGGAATGAGCTTCCAGTGGAAGTGGTGGCGGCAGGTTCGTTGGTATCATTTAAAAATAAATTGGATAGGCATATGGATGAGAAGGGAATGGAGGGTTATGGTATGAGTGCAGGCAGGTGGGACTAAGGGAAAAAAGTTGTTCGGCACGGACTTGTAGGGCCGAGATGGCCTGTTTCCGTGCTGTAAGTGTTATATGGTTATATGGTTAAATGCTGAAGATTATGATGATCTAGTGGACAGTGAAACTCTCTTTACATGGCAGATGATTATTTAGAAACATAGAAACATTTGTAGGGTAATTACACACAGAAACACCTCTCCCTCAACATGAAACAATGGCCCACCCGCACCGTTAGATATTTAGTTTAGTTTAGAGATACAGCGCGGAAACAGGCCCTTCGGCCCATTGAGTCCGCGCCGACCAGCGATCCCCGCACACTAACACTATCCTACACACACTAGGGACAATTTACATTTACACCAAGCCAATTAACCTACAAACCTGCACGTCTTTGGAGTGTGGGAGGAAACCGGAGATCCTGGAGAAAACCCATGCAGGTCATCGGGAGAACGTGCAAACTCCGTACAGGCAGCACCTGTAGTCGGGATTGAACCCGGGTCTCTGGCGCTGTGAGGCAGCAACTCTACCGCTGTGCCACCGTGCTGCCGGCCAGTGTTGGTGGAAATCTGCCGTAGATTGAAGGAAACTTCCAGGTTAATTTCTATCCGACATCTGCTGCTTCTTTCAGACAATCGTTCCCAAATTTCAATCAGAACACAACGTTCCCCGTTGATCCAACTCTTCATTAAATTAAATTTGATCCAAAAAAAATCATAAATCAAAGTGCCACCTGTTGGGTGGATAATAGGTTTCTGATGACATGACTTAAAGATGAGTCAAACGTACGGTTTTAGATCAACATTCCTCTATGTTTCAAGGCAGAACAGAGTTAGAGAGGTAACTGGGGACAGGAAATACTCTGGGACAGGAAGTACACTGGGACGGGAAGTACACTGGGACGGGAAGTACACTGGGACGGGAAGTACACTGGGACGGGAAGTACACTGGGACGGGAAGTACACTGGGACGGGAAGTACACTGGGACGGGAAGTACACTGGGACGGGAAGGACACTGGGACGGGAAGTACACTGGGACGGGAAGGGCACTGGGACGGGAAGGACACTGGGACGGGAAGTACACTGGGACGGGAAGGACACTGGGACGGGAAGGACACTGGGACGGGAAGTAGACTGGGACGGGAAGTAGACTGGGACGGGAAGTGTACTGGGACGGGAAGTACACGGACAGGAAGTGTACTGGTACAGGAAGTACACTGGGGACAGGAAGTACACTGGGCGGTAAAATTGCTGTCTCACAGCGCCGGAGACCCCGGTTCGATCCTGACTACGGCTGCTGTTTGTACGGAGTTTGCACGTTTTCCCCGTGACCTGTGTGGGTTTTCTCCAGATACTCCGGTTTCCTCCCACATTCCAAAAACGTGCAGGTTTGTAGGTTAATTGTCCCCAGTGTGTGTAGGATAGATCTAGTGAACAGGTGATCGCTGGTCGGCACGGGCTGAAGGGCCGGTTTCTACGCTGTATCTCTAAAACTAAACTAAACTACAAATGATTGCTTCAGTGTAGAAAAATCAAATATAATTATTCAAATGCAGTTGAATGGATATGTTTTAGTATTTCATGTCTTCTGAACAATGGATTTTAACATTGAACTCCCATTCCAGCTGCTGTAGAGCTTTTCAATCTGCCAGGAGAAACCATCCAGTGGGACTGATGCATCAGGGGGGCAGAGATGATTTTTACTGCCAAAGATAGACACAAAAAGCTGGAGTAACTCAGCGGGCCAGGCAGCATCTCTGGGGAAAAGGAATGGGTGACGTTTCAGGTCGAGACCCGAAACGTTGCCTATTTCCTTCAGGGCATTGAATTGAAATGTTAAGTGGTCACAGATATTTACTGAGCATCATTGTGTGAATTTAAATCCTGATTTTTTTTAATATTTACGTTGCAGCCTAGTCTTTACAAAGCAGGAAGCATTTGAAACAGGGTTGACAAAAATGCTGGAGAAACTCAGCGGGTGAGGCAGCATCTATGGAGCGAAGGAAATAGGCAACGTTTCGTCCCGAAACGTTGCCTATTTCCTTCGCTCCATAGATGCTGCCTCACCCGCTGAGTTTCTCCAGCATTTTTGTCTACCTTAGGTTTGTATGTTAATTGGCTTGGTATGAATGAATGTAAACTTGTAACTAGTGTGTGTAGGATAGTGTTAGTGAGTGGGGATCGCTGGTCGGTGCCGACTCGGTGCCTCACCCGGTGAGTTTCTCCAGCATTTTTGTCTCCCTTCATTATTCATTCCACTGGGCTGTAAGCTGCCCAAGCGAAATATGAGATGCTGTCCCTCCTTACATCCACTGCTCGAGGTCTTCTTCTGCAACTCACGTCAAGATCAAAATGGAAGCAGCATCTTAATGAGAGAGGGGAGGGATTTGATGCCAAATCTTTGAAGGCTGCAAGAAAGGTTTGGCTCCAAAGTGGGAATTGTACTGAGGCTGAGCCTGTAGGAACTAACAAAGTGTATGTGGGCAAGATCTAACTCTGCTAATCTCTGAGGGAAATGCATAGAGTTGACAGGGTGTTAAAACGCTAGTGAGTTTTGATGAATGACTTGAAGAAACATGCTTGGTGATTCTGGGTCATAATTTTGTAATAGAGCTCTTCTCCAGTTTAAGATCCTGAGAAATAGGAGCATTTCAGAGATCCTCAGTTTAGATGTTCACTTTTAGTTCATTGTACGATACGATACAATTGTACTCATCCCCGGAGGGAGATGGGACTGCCGACAATCACAACGCACAGCAAGGTGGACAAAGACTTGAAATTAGAGAGATCCCCCCCTCACTCCAAGCCGGGTCCCCATTGTCTTCCCCTCCCCATCCTCACGCTCACCGACCGCTGATTGTGGGTCGATCGCGAGGCCCCATCGCCGCCGAGGCTCCTGCTGTCGCCGAGGCTCCCATCGTGGCCGAGGCTCCTATCACCACCACCGCTCCTTTGGCCCAACCAGGCCTCGCCGCAAGGGCGTGCGGGAGAATAAAGTTGCAAAACATTCTGGTTTTCTTTTCTTCCCGTGAGACGATCTCTGCCCCGGACAGGCCCAATTAATCACTCTTACAGTCGTGCGTGGAATGCTGAGCCGTGTGCAAGATCAATGAATGGCATTATTAACTCGACTGTGTTTGTCCATCTACCACCTAGACCACAAAAACAACCTGTCAACCTTCATTAGCTCAACGTGGCAGAGTCGTTCACAGCTCCAGAACTGTGGACACCGACACAGAACTCCAGATTGAGGGACACTTTCTTCCCATCTGTTATCAGGCAACTGAACCATCCTATCACCAACTCGAGAATGGTCCTGGCCCACCATCTACCTCGAAGATACATGCAAAAAACTGGAGTAGAAACATAGGAACAGGTGCAGGAGCAGGCCATTCGGCCCTTTGAGCCAGCACCGCCATTTAATATGATCACGGCTGATCATCTAAAATTAGTGCTCCGTTCCTGCTTTTTCCCCTGAGCCCCAAGAGCTAAATCTAACCCTCTCTTGAAAACATCCAGTCAATTGGCCTCCACTGCCTTCTGTGGCAGAGAATTCCACTGATTCACAACTCTCTGGGTGAAAAAGTTTTTCCTCATCTCAGTCCTAGTGGCCTACCCCTTATTCTTAAAGTGTGACCCCTGGATCTGGACTCCCCCAACATCAGGAACATTTTTCCAGCATCTAGCCTGTCCAAACTTTTAAGGATTTTACATGTTTCTATACAATCTCCTCTCATCCTTTTAAATTCCAGTGAATACAAGCCCAGTCGACCCATTCTTTCATCATATGTCAGTCCCGCCATCCTGGGAATTAACCTTGTGAAACTAGGCTGCACTCCCTGGAGTAACTCAGCGGGTCAGGCAGCATCGCTGGAGAAAAAGGAAAAGGTGAATGAAGAATGAAGAAGGGTCTCGACCTGAAACGTTACCTATTATTTTTCTCCACAGATGCAGGATGGACTAGTGATGATGGGCATTTTGGTCAGCATGGGCAAGTTGGGCTGAAGGGCCTGTTTCCACATTGTCTGACTCGACACCCCAGTGGTACGAACATTGATTTATCTCACTTCGAACAACCCCTGCATTCCCTCTCTCCATCCCTCCCCCACCCAAGTCACACCAGCTTCTCGTTCCCACCTAGCAAACAGCTGTTTCCTTTATCATCATCACTTTTTTGTGCATATCTTTCATTCACTTGTTCTAAATCTCTCTACATCCCCCCCCCCCCCCCCCCCCCATATCTCTCGGTTCCCTCTCCCCTAACTAGTCTGAAGAAGAGTCTCGACCCGAAACATCACCCATTCCTTCTCTCCATAGATGCTGCCTCACCCGCTGAGTTACTCCAGCATTTTTATCTACCTTCGATTTTTCCAGCATCTGCAGTTCTTTTTTAACCACCTAGATAATATATGTATTCTTATTCATAATTAGTATAGATTATATAATTAAAAAATAATAATTTAACTAATAAACTGCAATACTCATGCAAAGCAAAACCCCAAGTCCTTAGTGTAACAAAGACAGTCCATAGAGGTTGACTATGAGGAAGGGTCTCGACCCGAAACGTCACCCATACCTTCTCTCCAGAGACGCTGCCTGTCCTGCTGAGTTACT
The DNA here is from genome assembly GCF_010909765.2 of Amblyraja radiata. Lineage (NCBI taxonomy): Eukaryota > Metazoa > Chordata > Chondrichthyes > Rajiformes > Rajidae > Amblyraja > Amblyraja radiata. Next base: position 2,094,268 of record NC_045999.1, on the reverse strand, counting down.
CCGGCATTTTGTGTCCATCTTCGGCTTAAACCAGCATCTGCAGTTCCTTCCTACACAGATAGGATTTATACTATTGATTTATGCCACAATTCATCTTGCATTATGACAGGTGATTATATTAAGCATTTAACGGCACATTATTGATAAATATTCCATCCCACGTCCCTCTTTTGTGCAATTTTGAAAACTCAAATCAATAAAAGAAAATCAAAATAAAGCCTAAAGATAAACATTGTTTCATCTACAAAATAATTTAAAAATCGAATCCAGCCAAACTAACTAATAGGGTTGGATTCCGTCCAAAATGCACCTCAAATCTGGTTAACACAAATGTAAGTCATTACATTTTTATTTATGGTCTGAAATGCATTCATAATATTCATGATGTTGGCCTTGGCTGGATGGTTGGCAATGTTGGGTCCTGAAGCTGTGAACTCACTCGTTTAGTTCAGAGGTACAGGGAGCAAACAGGCCCTTCAGCCCATTGAGTCCACACCTACCAACAATCACCTGTATACTGAAACATAGAAAATAGGTGCAGGAGTAGGCCATTCGGCCCTTCGAGCCAGCACCGCCATTCAATATGATCATGGCTGATCATCCAAAATCAGTACCCAGTTCCTGCTTTCTCCCCATACCCCTTGATTCCGTTAGCCTTAAGAGCTAAATCTAACTCTCTCTTGAAAACATCCAGTGAATTAGTCTCCATTGCCTTCTGTGGCAGAGAATTCACCACCCTCTGAATTAAGGGCGGAGACCCTTCTTCAGACTCGTCTCCTTCCTAAAAGAACGTTCGTTAATTTACTGTGGAATTCTCTGCCTCAGAGGGCGGTGGAGGCCGGTTCTCTGGATGCTTTCAAGAGAGAGCTAGATAGGGCTCTTATAAATAGTGGAGTCAGGAGATATGGGGAGAAGGCAGGAACGGGGTACTGATTGGGGATGATCAACCATGATCACATTGAATGGCGGTGTTGGCTCGAAGGGCCGAATGGCCTGCTCCTGCACCTATTGTCAATTGTCTATTGTCTAATTCTGAGTCTGTGACCTCTAGTCCTAGACTCTCCCACTAATGGAAACATCCTCTCCACATCCACTCTATCCAGGCCTTTCACTATTCGGTACCTTTCAATGAGGTACCCCTCATCCTTCTGAACTCCAAAGGCTCATCATATAGAAACATAGAAGCAAAGAAAATAGGTGCAAGCGTAGGCCATTCGGCCCTTCGAGCCGAGTTGTTAACCAACTCATTCCTGAGATCATTCGCGTAAACGGGGTCTCTGGCGATGTGGAACAGTCATCACCTCAGTGTGACACGAGAGTGTGTTGCTAAATGTTAGTGCTGAGGCCCCTGGAGACAGAATGGAGGAGGCAATCAAAATGCCAAAGCAAGTAACTGGAACCCCAAGGTCAGGCCTGCTAATTGAACACGGTCGTTTGAATATTCATCTTCAATTTAATTGCCAATGTTAACAAAAAGTATCCATAAGAAGTCATGCAGACAAGTAATTTTGAACAGACTGGATAACAGTTCAAATTCATGAATATTTCATTGAAAAATAAATAAAATGATGATGACTTTGTTTAGCTAAATTTGGTTCAAGACTAAGGTCGTGTGTGTGTGTGTGTGTGTGTGTGTGTGTGTGTGTGTGTGTGTGTGTGTGTGTGTGTGTGTGTGTGTGTGTGTGTGTGTGACTATGTGTGTGTGTGTGTGTGTGTGTGTGACTGTGTGTGTGTGTGTGTGTGTGTGTGTGTGTGTGTATGTGTGTGTGTGTGTGTGTATGTGTGTGTGTGTGTGTGTGTGTGTGTGTATGTGTGTGTGTGTGTGTGTATGTGTGTGTGTGTGTGTGTGTGTGTGTATGTGTGTGTGTGTGACTGTGTGTGTGTGTGTATGTGTGTGTGACTGTGTGTGTGTGTGTGTGTGTGTGTGTGTGTGTGTGTGTGTGTGTGACTATGTGTGTGTGTGTGTGTGTGACTATGTGTGTGTTTGTGTGTGTGCGCGTGTCTGTGCGCGTCTGTGTGTGTATATGTGTGTGTGTGTGTGTATGTGTGTGTGTGTGTGTGTGTGTGTGTGTGTGTGTGTGTGTGTGTGTGTGTGTGTAGATGTGTGCTCAGCAGTGACACTAGTGGTCAATAGGGGGACTGCGGTGGCTGCCTGTTTTTGCATGCAATCCTCAGGCTGACCAGCATTCTTGCTGTAAGTCAGATACTGTGTTGGAAGGAACTGCAGATGCTGGTTTAAACCGAAGGTAGACACAAAAAGCTGGAGTAACTCAGTGGGTCAGGCAGCATCTGTGGAGAACATGGATAGGTGACATTTCAGGTCGGGACCATTCATCAGACTCACTAAGAAAACACTCATCTGGTCAGGCCACATCTGTGGACAGATAAACATTTTCAGGATGATGAGTTTCTAATTCTGTTGATATATATATATATATATATATATATATATATATATCAACAGAATTAGAAACTCATCATCCACAGATATATATATATATATATACATACACACACACACACACACACACACACACACACACACACACACACACACACACACACACTCACACACACACACACTCACACACACACTCACACACACACACACTCACACACACTCACACACACACACACACACACACACACACACACTCACACACACACACACACACTCACACACACACACACACTCACACACACCTGCCACACACACACGCACACACACACACACACACCGGCCACCACACACACCCACTCACACAAAATACACCTCACCCACACACACAAACACACACACACACACACACACACAACACACAAAACACACAACAACACAAACACAAACACACACACAAACACAAAAACACCCACACACACACACCACACACACACACAACACACAACAACACCAAACACTCACACACACACACAACTCAAACACATCACTAAACACACACACACACTCACACACAATCAAACACACACACACACACAAACACTCACACACACCAACACAAACAATCACACACACCACACACACACTCACACACAACACAACCACACTCACACACACACACACACACTCACACACACACACTCACACACACTCACACACACACACACACACACACACACACTCACACACACCCACACACTCACACACACACACACACACACTCACACACACACTCACACACACACACACACACACACACACACACTCACACACACACACTCACACACACACACACTCACACACACACTCACACACATATATATGTGTGTGTGTGCCAAACAGAATTAGAAACTCAATATATATATATTTATCCATCTATTTATTCATTTATTGATTTATTGATTGATTGATTGGTTGATTGATTGATTGATTGATTGATTGATTCATTGATCCCCACACACCAGCATTATCCTACGCACACCAGTGACAATTTACATTTTATACCAAGCCAATGAACCTACAAACCCGTACGTCTTTACAGTGTGGGACGAAACCAGAGACCTCTGAGAAAACCCACGCAGGTCACGGGGAGAACGTACTAACGTACAAACTCCGTACATTCAGCACCCGTGGTCAGGATCGAACCCGGGTCTCTGGCGCTGTAAGGTGGCAACTCTACCGCTGCGCCACCGGAGGTTTTGACATCAAGCCCCGTATTTAACGCACGCCACCTTAAGGTGAGACCCTCTGCTCTCTGTAACACTTTTACCATCACATTTAGTTGCTAATTCCTGTATTTTATATACAGTGTTATCTCCATCTCACACCGAGCATCGCAACATTAGAACTGCTGACAGTAAATGAGTCGTCTTGTTTCTGTGGCACGTTTCATGTGAGTGCCCGACTTCCTCGCTAAAACCCACTTCCGTTACATTCTCTCATTACCACAGGCGTTAGAATCCAGCGGCTCACTCTGGGTATCGCCTCACGAGATCTATAGAACCATAGAACCAGAGAAATTAGGTGCAGGAGTAGGCCATTCGGCCCATCGAGCCAGCACCGCCATTCCACATGATCATGGCTGATCATCCAGAATCAGTACCTCGTTCCTGCTTTCTCCCCATATCCCTTGATTCCGTTAGCCCTAAGAGCTGAATCTAACTCTCTCTTGAAAACATCCAGTGAATTGGCCTCCACTGCCTTCTGTGGCAGAGAATTCCACAGATTCACAATGATACAGATTCCAAATATATACAAAGGATGATACATGCATGCATGCAGTAAATAAATGCTGAGTTAATACGCACGTACACAAAAATAGTAAATATGAATAATACACACAAATAATATGCAAACGTGGACAATGCAGGAATATATAAACACACACACACACACACCCAAACACACTCACATACACACTCACACATGCACACACGCGAACACACATGCACACACTCACACAAGCACACACGCGCACACACATGCACACTCACACATGCACACACGCGCACACACATGCACAAACACACATACGCACACCCTCACATGCACACAAACACACACACATGCACACGCTCATACACACATGCACGCACGCTCACAAACACACACACATGCACGCACACTCACGAACACACACATATGTGCACACACACATTCCCAAAAATGCACACATGCACAGGTAAACACACACACACACACACACACACATATACACACACACACATATACACATACACACACACACACACACACGCAAACGCACACACACACACACGCAAACGCACACACACACAAACACATACACACACACACACACACAAACACACACACACACACACACATACACATACACATGCACAAACACACACACACACACATACACACACACACAAACACATACACACACACACACACAAACACACACACATGCACAAACACACACACACACACATACACAAACACACACACACACAACCACGCACACAAACACACACACATACAGAAAAACACGCACACACAAACACGCACACACACACATATTCTGGCGCTGTGAGGCAGCAACTCTACCGCTGCGCCACTGATTAATTTTGTCTTCCTATCCTTCCCTTATTTAGGGCACCACGGCTGCGCAGCGGGTAGAGCTGATGCCTTACAGCGCCAGAGACCCAGGTTCGATCCTGACCTCCGAGGCTGCCTGTACGGCGTTTGTACGTCCTCCCTGTGACCACGTGGGCTTCCTCCGGGTGCTCTGGGCTCCTACGACATCCCAAGCGCGTTCAGGTTTTGTAGGCTAACTGGCATCTTGAAATTGACAGTAATAGGTAGGATAAAAAGAGGGAAAAAACCCACAAAAATAGAGAAAATAAATCAAATCAAATCAACCTTTTTTGTCACCTTGCAAAGCAACAGTTGTACAGTGCAAAATGAGCAGACGTTTCCCTGGGAATACAGGAGCATCGCACATGAAACTTAAAACATTTCACACATAATAACAGTCAAAACAATCCAGTCCCTGATGGAACAGTATAAATAGTTAAAAGCAGGTAAAACAGCAACATTAAAATATAGTAAAAACAGTCATTAAATGTCCAGGGCAGCTGATTTCAGTGGCCAGTGCCAGAGTTATTAATATGTCAGTGCAAAGCCGCAGAATCAGGTGACTGTGAGTACAGAGTGACTGTTTAGCAGCCTCACAGCCTGTGGCAGGAAGCTGTTTAGCAGTCTGGTAGTCCGGGCTTTGATGCTACGGTATCTCTTGCCTGATGGCAGGAGATCCAGGTGTGTGTGGAGGGGGTGCAGTTTGTCCTTAGCTATTCTCAGAGCCTTTTTCAGACAGCGGCTCTGGAACAGTTCTTGTACCGAGGGTAGGGAGACGCCAATGATCCTCTCTGCTCCCCTCACTACCCTCTGCAGAGCCTTCCTGTCAGAGCAGTTGCAGGTGGAGTACCACGTATTTATGCAGTACGTGAGTACAGACTCCACCGTGCCCCTGTAGATAGTCCTGAGGATGTTGGTGGGGAGTGAGGCCTGTTTGAGTTTCCTCAGGAAGTACAGATGACATTGGATTAGTTTGAACGGGTGATCGATGGTCAACATGGGCACCGTGGGCCAAAGGGCCTCTGTTTCCATGCTGTATCTATAACCATCTCTCTCGTACAGGAAGCAAGATTGGGAGTGGAAACTCTCCCACCCATCCAAGCCTTTAAGATTATTTTTGCAATTTTTAAATGGCTTCCAATAGAAACATTAAAAATCTATTATAATTTCTGTAAATCATTAAAACATAAAGTAAAAGGAGACAGGTAAGGCATTAAAAATACATTAAAACACAAAGAATAATTTAAAAAACATTGTCTCTACAATTCAATACAATCATTTGATAATAGGCTGTTTAACCAGCCAGTAATCTCCGAGCTGGCAGTCGCTTTTCACATTGTTTCATCCATTGCCAGACCTGCCTGGACCCAGCATCAGAGATGCTGCTGAAGTCTGGCAGTGGAGAGTTCATACACAAGTTCACAAGTTGTCGGAGTAAAGCTAGGCCATTCGGCCCATCGAGTCTACTCCGCAATCCTTACATGGCGGCGCTGGCTTAACAGCTGCGGCCCACCTGCAGTCCGTCTGTTTTTTTCTTTCGTTTTGTTCATTGTCATGTTTTAGTTAATTTTGTTTTATTAAGTTGTGTATGTGTGTGGGTGGGGTGGGAGAAACATGTTTTGGTCTCTTCCTTCGGGGATGCGACTTTTTCTTCGGTCGTATTCCCCGTCTCCGTCTGCGCCGAGGCCTAATGGCGGAGCTGGCGACATCGGAGCTGTAGCAGCAGCAGCGGCGGCAGCGGAGACCTGACTCGGCCCCGAAGCTGCGGTGGCGGCAGCAGCAGCAGCAGCGGCGGAGACCCGACTCGGCCCTGGAGTTGCGGCGGAGGCAGCAACCACCCGCGGAGTTTGAACCGTCGCCTCGGCGCAGAGGGAGAACAAAGGGGGAAGAGACAGAGACAGAGACTTTAAGATTTTGCCTTCCACCACAGTGAGGAGGTGTTTGGTAAACTCACTGTGGTGGATGTTAAATTTGTGTTGATTGTGTGTTTTTGCCATTTTTAAAAATTATATGTATGACTGCAGGGAAACAAAATTTCGTTCAGACCGAAAGGTCTGAATGAC